>NC_084738.1:42907063-43207063 GCF_033978785.1 Entelurus aequoreus | reverse complement strand
AATCGTTCAGTCAGTAATTTTAGATTATATGAGGCTTCAGTTTGTTTCGCTTTGTAAGATAATTAGAAACAATGTCACACGCACGCATACGCCTACACTAATTTGCTCCCTTAAAAATCATGATTTCTTATATTTGGTGATGTGTTTAAGGGAGTCGTGTCATTTTTTTTATCTTTGGCATTAGCTTGTGCTGTAACCACGACGACCGGTAGGCTGGGCTGGCCGCTGGTGCGGAGTGTTAAAGACCTCACGGTACTTTCGGAAAAAATAGATTGCTTTCCCATCTCTTCACCTGTGACTCCCTCGGAACACCAGAGCCTGCTGTAGACCTTTATTTGTCCCTCTGGGCCAATTCATTCGGCTCTCTTAGCAATAAAAGCGCTCAGCTTCAACCACACGCACGCACACACACACACACACACACACACACACACACACACACACACACACACACACACACACACACACACACACACACACACACACACACACACACACACACACACAAAAGGCAGCAACAAGCATACTTAGTAATGGCGGTGTGAAAGAATTTATTAGTTTTGACAGATGGTTGTCTGAGACCAGAACAACAGGCCAGGAACTTAAAAATCTAAGAGCAAAGGATCATGGATACTGTCAGATATAATAGGCTGCCTGTCTTTAATAACTTTTTGGTGCACAGTTTGGATAAGAAAAACATGTTTACTGTTGCCAGTATTGTCAATTGGCACTTATAAACATCCATTAGAAACATTAGAGTTTTGCTACTTTAAGCCAATTATTCTGCTTTTTACCGTAAAAGCCAGTGGGGTCAAGGCAAAAAAAAAAAAGAAAAACAAATACAGTTGTGTGGAACCAGTTAACATACAATATAACACAATTAATAATAGTTATTTTCCCAGGCATTTCTTTGCGTTAGGTGTTCTAAAAGGTATCTGTTCTATGCACACTATACTTATTTAGTGAGGCAGAACCAAAGTATCTTCCTCTACAAAATGTGACCAAAGTTAATGTTTCTAAAAGCTAAACATGGAGGATAGAAATGAAAAGAGTAGAAATGAGATCAAAGGAAAAGGGCAAGGGATAAGTGATGGGAGAAAAAAAAGTCAACAAACAGAATTTGTGGAAATTGTTTTGCTCATTATTAGCCAATTTGGATAAACCTCCTAGAATGATTTACAATAAAGGAAAATAAATACTAATTTGATTGCTTTAGTTGTTAGCTTCTAATAGCTAATGCAACGTTCTCTTCAAAAGCAATAATTTACCTGATAGGCGGCAGAAGTTGTGTCCAAAGAGTGCACAACTTGTTTTTACAGCCTGTTTTTGTTTTATTTGCAAATGTTTTGAAAAAATAATCATAATAATAATAAAAATCCCATATACATAAGTATTTACACTATTTGCCCAATACTTTGTTGATGCACCTTTGGCAGCAATTACAGCCTCAAATCTGCTTGACTACGATGCCACAAACTTGGCACACTAACTTTGGCCAGTTTCGCCTTTTCCTCTTTGCCTATTCCTTTTTGCAGAACCTCTCAAGCTCCATCAGGTTGGATGAGAAGCGATGGTTTTCATTCAGGATGTCTCTGTACATTGCTGCATTCATCTTTCCCTCTATGCTGAATAGTCTCTCAGTTCCTGACGCGGAAAAACATCCCCACAGCATGATGCTGCCACCACCATGCTTCACTGTAGAGATGGTATTGGCCTGGTGATGAGCGGTGCCTGGTTTTCTTCCAAACATGACGCCTGGCATTCACGCCAAATAGTTTGATCATTGTCTCATCAGACCAGAGAATTTTGTTTCTTATTGGCTGAGAGTATTCAGGTGTATTTTGTCAAACTTTTTACTAAGAAATTGCTTCCGTCTGGCCACTATACCTTACATGCCTGGTTGGTGGATTGTTGCAGAGATAGTGGTCCTTGTGGAAAGTTCTCCTCCCTCCACAAGGAATGCTGTCTTTCTGATAGAGTGAACATTGGGTTTTTGGTCACCTCCCTGACTAGATTAAGATGAAAGAAGGAATGTACGGAGACATCCTGGATGAAAACCCCCACTTCACATCCAACCTGATGGAGCATGAGAAGTGCTGTAAAGAGGAATTGGCAAAAAGGAATAGGCGAAACTGTCCAAAGATAGGTGTGCGAAGCTTGTTGCATTGTATTCAAAAAGACTCGAGGCTTTAATTTCTGCTAAAGGTGCATCAACAAAGTATTGAGTGAAGGCGGTAAATTCATATGTACATGTGATTTTTTTTTTTTTTTAGGTTTTATATTTTTAATACATTTGCTAAATAAAATAAAAAAGCTGTTCGCATTGTCATTATGGGTTATTGTCTATAGAATTTTGAGGACAAAAATGAATTTATTCCATTTTGGAATAAAGCTTGTTGCGTTTGACCAGATGTTCCTCCAAGTGGGATGTAAAACGCTGGTCAGTCCCAAGTTCCTTAGATGACATATAAACTGAACTCAAATGTACCACCAAACACAGGATAGGTATTTTGTAATTTATTTTCAAATATTTGAGAATAGAGACCAGCCTCGAACAACACATACAAATGCATAGCCCAAGTTGATCTGACAACATCCCGGAATGCACTCTCCTCTTCAATATCCCCCCCCCCCCCCCGCCCTCACGGCCGCACAGTTGCCCATTGTGTCCGTTATCTCAAGTCGGCCCGAGAAGGGAAGCAGGGAGGACTCCTCTTCTCTGCCTCCTACTTCAAGGCCGTCCACGGTGCAAGCACTTTGTCATGAGACGATCAAAACAATGAAAAGAGTACAAGATGGAACATTAGCTATTTAAAATATGACTATAGAAATATAGAAAGAAGTAACTCTTAATTATGGATAAATGTGGATATATGAATCCGTCAAGCTGTAACATAAAAAAATTCGGAAAAAGTGAAGCGCTGTGAATACTTTTCGGATGCACTGTTAAGATACATTTTATATTTTTACATGGTTTGCACCAAATTGGATTCATGCATGTAACTCATCACTGTAGAAATGACAGCAAAACACACATTTTTGTTTAGTTTTTTTTTAAAAGTGTGGCACGATGAGCATCCCCTCAAAGATCTTAATATGTCTGGGTCACTGAAAAACTGATTTTCTAGACCATTTTCTACTCCCCTACGTTTGTTTGCTCACTGTAGGAATGGAAAAACAGTTTAACATGCCTTTTAACATCACTGAAATGAGCTCAGTAGTTTTGAAATATATATATTTATTTATTTTTTACATTTCTAAGTTGCAAATCCATCTGGTTGTGATAACTGCAATATTTCAGGAACCTCAGACATTATGATTCGGGAGACGAATTCAGTGTAATTATCGTAAAATTTCCGTCTGCCAGTGATTACATGACCTTTCATATTACCACCTGACCTCATAAAACACTTGTTTTTATGGGTTATCCATTTATGACTACTGTGAATTTAATGTACTAGAACCATGCCATCTTCCGGTAATTAGGGAATATTTTGTATGTCTTTAGAAGAATGTATGGTTTTGTTTTCTCCACACACTCCACAAACAATATCACTGATTTATGTACTGTATGACAAGCAGTGATCTTTGTTTGAATTCAAGCAAATACAAATTTAGTTTATGAACAGTAAGCAACACAACATATTTGTTTAAGGTGTTCCACAGGTGTCTCTTCTATGCCCACTATTTAGTTCAGCTGTGCAAAATGTTTTAGGCCAATGATTTCAAATGCATGTTACGTACAGTAAATTTGTGCATATGCAGCGGCCTCCTTCTTCCCCTCCTCCTCCTTTCCCGCTGCCTCCGTCTGGCCTTGGTCTGCCTTTCACAGCTCTAACTGTGTGTGGATTATTGCTGGATGAGCGGTCGTACCATAAGAAGTCTAATCCATCATTAGGAAAAAATAGACGGCCAGGGGTTTTGGAGGGGACAACCTGAAATGTAGCGTGACGTTCTCAAACCTCCATGGGCAAAAATGTACTGAAAATATATTCTTGATATTTGACACAGATTGAAACGGGAGTGCACCCAAAATCTTTCATCCTTTTTGAATCAACAATCACACAATGACAATGTTTTGTTTTGTGCTATTTATTTTACAATGTGTTTATTGCATGGTGCTCGTTGGCTGGTAGATTAACTCCATATTGATAGGGTGAAAGGTGAAAAAAACGCTTCACCATCCTGCGCGACCACCTGTTCCAAAAAGTGTCGTCTTGCTTTTTTTTACTGTGACACATCCTTTGTCTCAATGCATTGTGTTATGTTTTATTCACGCAAATGGCTTTTCCGTTGTTGTTCATTCTATTTGAGTTCATTTATTTTTAACATTTATTCAGATGCAGAGTGAGTGAGCATTTCATTCCAAATCAATAAATTAGATTCTGTGACAGTGCCGATCTTGTAAAGCTCCCACCAAGAATTGCGTTATATTATCCTTGTTTACGGGGACAATAAACCACAGATTTGTCAGCGAGGTGGACTAGTTTATGGACAAAAAGTCCCACCCCTGCAGTGTTAGAAGCCCCCCCCGGAATGCCCTGTGTCTTTGGGCGTCAGAGAGAGTATTGTGCATGTGAGGGGTGTCACGGCATGACCTTTTGGAGAAAGGTTGCTTTGTTTTTGGAAGAGGAATAGAAAGATCACGCCATTGCAGACACACATGAAGCATCCGTGATATAGACTGCACACAGCAAGAAAAAAAGCTACGCTTTGTTGACCTTTTATGCGCGCACGTCTATATCAGTAAGTAAGGTGCATGTCTAGTCTAAGTGCTGTAATTCTTTTTGTTAATAGTTATGGATAGGTTGCATTAGTTGACCGTAAACAATTAAGTTTGCTAAGCAGCATTGAGTGAAGTGAAGTACATTATATTTGTATAGGGTTTTTCTCTAGAGACTCAAAGTACTTTACATAGTGAAACCCTTTATCTATGTCTTTAAAGGCCTACTGAAACCCACTACTACCGACCACGCAGTCTGATAGTTTATATACCTATCAATGATGAAATCTTAACATTGCAACACATGCCAATACGGCCGGGTTAACTTATAAAGTGCAATTTTAAATTTCCCGCCACACTTCCGGTTGAAAACGTCTAGATATGATGACGTATGCGTGTGACGTCAACAATTGATACGGAAGTATTGGTACCCCATTGAATCCAATACAAAAAAGCTCTGTTTTCATTTCAAAATTCCACAGTATTCTGGACATCTGTGTTGGTGAATCTTTTGCAATTTGTTTAATGAACAATGAAGACTGCAAAGAAGAAAGTTGTAGGTGGGATCGGTGTATTAGCGGCTGGGTGTAGCAACACAACCAGGAGGACTTACTTGGATAGCAGACGCGCTAGCCGACGCTAGCCGACGCTAGCCGATGCTAGCCGACGCTAGCCGACGCTAGCCGACGCTAGCCGACGCTAGCCGACGCTAGCCGACGCTAGCCGCCAACCGCACGGATGATCGGGTGAAGTCCTTCGTCCTTCCGTCGATCGCTGGAACGCAGGTGAGCACGGGTTTTGATGAGCAGATGAGGGCTGGCTGGCATAGGTCGAGAAATAATGTTTTTAGCATAGCTCTGTGAGGTCCCGTTGCTAAGTTAGCTTCAATTGCGTCGTTAGCAACAGCATTGTTAAGCTTTGCCAGGCTGGGAATTATTAACCGTGTAGTTACATGTACATGGTTTAATAGTATTGTTGATCTTCTGTCTATCCTTCCAGTCAGGGATTTATTTATTTTGTTTCTATCTGCATTTGAGCCCGATGCTACCACGTTAGCCCAGTAGCTAAAGAGCTTCGCCGATGTATTGTCGTGGAGATAAAAGTCACTGTGAACGTCCATTTCGCGTTCTCGACTCTCATTTTCAAGAGGATATAGTATCCGAGGTGGTTTAAAATACAAATCCGTGATCCACAATTGAAAAAGGAGAAAGTGTGGAATCCAATGAGCCAGCTTGTACCTAAGTTACGGTCAGAGCGAAAAAAGATATGTCTTGCACTGCATTCTAGTCCTTCACTCTAACGTTCCTCATCCACAAATCTTTCATCCTCGCTCAAATTAATGGGGTAATCGTCGCTTTCTTGGTCCGAATCGCTCTAGCTGCATTGAAAACAATGGGAAATTTTGAGGAGTCCTTCCTCTGATGATGTCACGCTACTTCCGGTACAGGCAAAGCTTTTTTTTATCAGCGACCAAAAGTTGCAACTTTATCGTCGATGTTCTGTACTAAATCCTTTCAGCAAAAATATGGCAATATCGCGAAATGATCAAGTATGACACATAGAATGGATCTGCTATCCCCGTTTAAATAAAAAAATGTCATTTCAGTATGCCTTTAAACTACATTTAAACCAGTGTGGTTGGCAATTGGAGCAGGTGGGCAAAGTGTCTTGCCCAGGGACACAACGGCAGTGACTAGGATGGCGGAAGCCGGGCTCGAACCTGGAACCCTCAAGTTACTACCCCAAGGAAAAGGGTGACGATAACCATAGAACCAACAATTGATTAGTGACTGAGAAAATTGTCTGTGTAATTAATTGCAGCTTATTATCAAATACATACACTACTTCATTTTAACAAAAACACAAATTATATCATGTTGCGAAAAAGAATGGTGGATAATCATTAACAAGACAGTAACCAACGATTTAGAATACGGAGGCTTTTTGAGCCAAACTTGCAAAATTATAAATGACAACATACTGTATATTGATTGAAACTGAAATTATATTTTAAAATATCAATCAACTTTTTTTTTTTAAAATTGACTCTTAATCACAAATTTATCTAAGGAGTTCGACATCCCCTGATCCAAACCCACATCCGGGCAAAGAAAAACTCAGAAGAAACCTTGAAGGGACCATAGATGTAAGTACCCCCTTCCAGGGTGGTCGGCTGCAATGGATGTCGAGTTAGTACATTTATTGAATTGTTAAATTAGAAGATAATGTGGGAGTCCAGTCCATCAGAAAGCCGACATATAGTCATAGGGGTTCTTGTTCTTGGCTCCTCCAGACTGGTACCGCTCCAGAAATTCAATTAAAATAAATACGTACATTAATTATAAATTTAACCATCCATCCATCCATCTTCTTCCGCTTATCCGAGGTCGGGTCGCGGGGGCAGCAGCCTAAGCAGGGAAACCCAGACTTCCCTCTCCCCAGCCACTTCGTCCAGCTCCTCCCGGGGGATCCCGAGGCGTTCCCAGGCCAGCCGGGAGACATAGTCTTCCCAACGTGTCCTGGATCTTCCCCGTGGCCTCCTACCGGTCGGACGTGCCCTAAACACCTCCCTAACGTTTATTAAAACTAAAAGCTGTCAAATTATTATTTTTCTTATCAGATTAATTACCTTTTGGAATTTAGATTAATCATGATTAATCGCAGGTGATTACTTGCTTGCAAAATCAAAATTAACTTAATAATATACCCTTTTTTATACAAAAAAGGCAATTGTATGTTCAGGATTTCATCCAGAACTGTTTTTAAACATTTTATATTGATATTGAGCATCGAATGCAGCTGAGATAGGCTCCAGTGACCCCCCCCGACCCCAAAAGGGACAAGCGGTAGAAAATGGATGGATGGATGGGCATTGATCTGATCACTGACCGTATAGCAGATAAGGTAAAAGGGCTTGTATGGTCAAAATAAACTGCATGATTAATGTAAGTGGGTGCATGATTAATGCAATAATGTTTTGTGATTAATCACACAAGTTACTTTGTTAATTTTGACAGCCCTATTAAAAAAAATATATAGAATAATTACATTAAATCTACTTATTTATGATTTTTTTTATCATAATAAATAATAAATATAAAATAATAATAAATAATAAAATGTTAACTAAAGCAATTTTAAAAGATGATCCCCTGCTGGCCTCCCAATGGACTGAACTTTCACATGTTGTCGGGACCCGGGGTGGACCACTCCTTATGCATTAGTCGTGATGTCTGTACATGCAAGATGATCTCCTGCTGACCCCACTATGGACAGGACTCTCACATTATTAACTGTATCCACTCGGCATCCATTGCACCGGTCACCCAGGGGATCCCCACATCTGCGGTCCCTTTTAAGGTTTCTCGTTGTTCTCATTGGGTTGAGTTTGTTCTCACCCTGATGTGGGATCTGAGCCGAGGATGATGTCGTGGTTTGTTCAGCCCTTTGAGACATTTGTGATTAAGGGCTATATAAGTAAACTTTTATTGAGTGATTGCTAAACATGTATAAAATAATATATGCATTCAACATTGGGGGCGGCGTGGCGTAGTGGGTAGAGCAACCGTGCCAGAAACCTGAGGGTTGCAGGTTCGCTCCCCGCCTCTTACCATCTAAAAAATCGCTGCCGTTGTGTCCTTGGGCAGGGCACTTCACCCTTTGCCCCCGGTGCCGCTCACACCGGTGAAATGAATGATGAATAATAGGTGGTGGTCGGAGGGGCCGTAGGCGCAAAATGCAGCCACGCTTCCGTCAGTCTACCCCAGGGCAGCTGTGGCTATGAAAGTAGCTTACCACCACCAGGTGTGAATGAATGATGGGTGCAGAAAAACATGTAAAGCGACTTTGGGTACTTAGAAAAGCGCTATATAAATCCCAGGTATTATTATTATTAATATGAAATATGTTTTAATTAATCATACTTAAACTTATGTATTTTGTCCAATTTACAGATCATTTTGCAATGTTACAGCCTTATTCCCAAAAATAATACATTCATTTTTGTCCTCAAAATTCTACACGAAATACCCCATAATGACAATGTGAAATTTTTTTTTAAAGCTTTTTGCAAACATTAAAAAAAAAAAAAAATCACATGTACATAAGTATTCACAGCCTTCGCTCAATACTTTGTTGATGCACCTTTGAAGGCAATTACAGCATAAAGTATTTTTGAATACAATGCCACAATCTTGGCACACCTATCTTTGAGCAGTTTCGCCTATTCCTCTTGCAGAACCTCTCAAGATCCATCAGATTGGATGGAAAGTGTTGGTTTTCATCCAGAATGTCTCTGTACATTGCTGCATTCATATTTCCCTCTATGCTGACCAGTCTCCCAGTTCCTGCCGCAGAAAAACATGGTATTGGCCTGGTGATGAGCGGTGCCTGGTTTCCTCCAAACATGATGCCTGGCATTCACGTCAAAGAGTTCAAGCTTTGTCTCAGTCTGTCTCAGGTGCATGTCGGCAAACGTTTTACTAAGAAATGGCTTCTGTCTGGCCACTCTACCATACAGGCCTGATTGGTGGATTGCTGCAGAGGTGATTTCTCTTTCGTTAGGTTCTCCTCTCTCCACAGAGGAATGCTGTAACTCTGACAAAGTGACCTACGGGTTCTTGGTTACCTCGCTGACTAGACTAAGATGAATGCAGCAATGTACGGAGACATCCTGGATGGAAACCAACGCTTCACAGCCAACCTGATGGAGCTTGAGAGGTGCTGTAAAGAGGAATTGGCAAAAAGGAATAGGCGAAACTGACCAAAGATAGGTGTGCGAAGCTTGGGGCATTGTAATCAAAAATATTTGAGGCTGTAATTTCTGCCAAAGTTGCCTCAACAAAGTATTGAGCAAAGACTGTGAATACTTATGCACATGTGATTTTTTTAAATTTCTACATCTGTAGAATTTAAAATACAACACTTTCACACTGTCATTATGGGGTATTGTCTGTAGAATTTCGAAGACAAAAAATAATGTATTCAATTTCGGAATAAGGCTGTAACACAATTTGGAGAAAGTGAAGTGTTGTTAATACTTTCCAGATGCACTGTATTTCCTTAAATCATTTACTGAAGATATATTTCAGGAGTCGTTACTTCCCTGAGATCGGTAGGTTGTGAGTTCAAACCCCGGCCGAGTCGTACCAAAGACTATAATAAAAATGGGACCCATTACCTCTCTGCTTGGCACTCAGCATCAAGGGCTGGAATTGGGGGTTAAATCACCAAAAATGGCTCCCGGGCGCGGACACCGTTGCTGCCCACTGCTCCCTTCACCTCCCAGGGGGTGATCAAGGATGATGGGTCAAATGCAGAGAATAATTTCGGCACACCTAGTGTGTGTGTGACAATCATTGGTACTTTAACTTTTTAACTTGTTATTCACATGGCGCAGTACATACAAAATACCACTGGGTAACATCATTCCTGTTTCTCTCTGTTACTTGTTTTCATACGTTTCATGGTGTGAGTGATTTTACTTTATTTTAATTTTATTGTATAACGATTAACTTTATTTCCTGCGATAAGGCGGGCGTTGTGACATGGATACATGTCAAATCTATTGCCTTATCCCCCCCCATCCCCCCTCGTCCCTGATCTTCCTCATTAATAGTCTCCTCTGTCCTTGCCACATCACTCCATCCCAGCTCATTTCTTAGTCAGATAGGGCTTTGCGAGGCAGAAGGTCACTGAAATATCTCTCTCTCTCTCTCTCTTGCGTACACTCAAGCGTCACTCTATTGGACTCCCCCCACCACACTCCCCCCACCCTCACACACACATCACATGAGAATACATACATTATTAAATGTCCCTTGTCTCTATAGCGCTCGGCCCTGGATGTAGCACATATATTATTCCTTTTGCTCACATTTCTTATGAGACTTAAGTTTTCATCTGGAAGAAAAGAGGGATGCGACACACTGAGGTGCCATTGAGCAAAGCATTTTATTCTTGTGCGTTGTTAACCATCAATCCATTGAATACATGCTGGCAGCTAACTTAGCATTTATTTCCTTGATAAATCAATAGAAGCAGTGTAGGCTAACTGGTAGTGATGGGCTGCTCCTTAAAAGGGTCACGGTGGAAAGGCTCCTTTGTATGTTGTTAAGGCCCGCTTTTATCAGGGCCGTGGCTAACGATATAGCTGGATTTTAAAATATTGTTAAATGAATACGCAGAATATTAAAATCATGCAAGGAATGACATCTAAATGAGCCCCACTCCCCTGCAACAGGGGATCTGTGGTCATGCTATTACCGGAAAGTGGAAGAAATGCGGGAATGGTTTCCAGGCAGAGTCAGGAGCAGTGGGAGGATGTCACCTTTGACCCTCTGATATGTCACAAAAGTGTTTCAAGCTGGTCAGACGGTAGTATCGCAATTACATTTTTTTCCATTTGCTTACACACAATTTTACTAACTGTGTGTCTTTTTTCAAAAGGATTTACACACTTTTCCAAACACCACATTCAATTTTCTTCATTCCTAGATTATTTGCAAAATGACACACATCGGTCAAAACATATGCCCATTCATCAAAATAAAGCAAGCATTTGTAAAATTGCAGTTTTATTGTCATCTCACTCACACAGATTTCAAATGATAAGACACTATTGGAGTGAGTTACCCAGAACAGTGATAAATACAAAACACATTTGTGAAAACCCCTATTTTACTATAAGAAATCACATGTTTGGGGCATTTTGCCCGACCTTTTTAGCATATATGATGAATGATTACTTTAACTTGCCAAAATATATTGGCAAATCCATAGCAATCATGACTGTTTACTTTGAAGTGGGCCTATACGTAAGGACCTAAAGAGAAAGTAAAAAATATCCTGTAATCTTTTCAAGAACTGCTCAACAACGATTCTGCAAACTGAAAACATGTATTTTTACAACAGTAAGTTAAAGTTACATATAGAGATGTCCGATAATATCGGCCTGCCGATATTTTCGGCCGATATATGCGTTAAAATGTAATATCGGAAATTATCGGTATCGTTTTTTTTATTATCGGTATCGTTTTTTTTTGTTTTTTTTTAATTAAATCAACATAAAAAACACAAGATACACTTACAATTAGTGCACCAACCCAAAAAACCTCCCTCCCCCATTTACACTCATTCACACAAAAGGGTTGTTTCTTTCTGTTATTAATATTCTGGTTCCTACATTATATATCAATATATATCAATACAGTCTGCAAGGGATACAGTCCGTAAGCACACATGATTGTGCGTGCTGCTGGTCCACTAATAGTACTAACCTTTAACAGTTAATTTTACCAATTTTCATTCATTACTAGTTTCTATGTAACTGTTTGTATATTGTTGTACTTTCTTTTTTATTCAAGAAAATGTTTTTAATTTATTTATCTTATTTTACTAATTTTTAAAAAAAGTACCTTATCTTCACCATACCTGGTTGTCCAAATTAGGCATAATGTGTTAATTCCACGACTGCATATATCGGTTGATATCGGTATCGGTTGATATCGGTATCGGTAATTAAAGAGTTGGACAATATCGGAATATCGGATATCGGCAAAAAGCCATTATCGGACATCCCTAGTAACATATCATAGTAGTCAACAATGACATGCGGTACAAATTAAAATCTGAGACAAATAAAAAGGTTTGAAAAAAAATCTGGAGATAAAAATTACAAATGGAAACAACTGGGACGGCGTGGCGAAGTTGGTAGAGTGGCTGTGCCAGCAATCGGAGTGTTGCTGGTTACTGGGGTTCAATTCCCACCTTCTACCTTCCAAGTCACGTCCGTTGTGTCCTTGGGCAAGACACTTCACCCTTTGCCTCTGATGGCTGCTGGTTAGCGCCTTGCATGGCAGCTCCCGCCATCAGTGTGTGAATGTGTGTGTGAATGGGTAAATGTGGAAATACTGTCAAAGCGCTTTGAGTACCTTGAAGGTAGAAAAGCGCTATACAAGTACAACCCATTTATCATTTAATTTATATAACTGCATAGCTGTAGCACCCACTTGAAAGCTGTATTTTCTATTCATCACCGGTGTGTCTTTACACCTGGTAGATGTGATTATCCAATGTGTTCAATTGTGTGGTTGTTGGCAGGCCAGCCCTTTGGATTGACCAGGAAGTAACTTCACAATCCTTATCTTTGTGTAAGGTGTAAGGATGTGTGTATCACAATCGTTATCTGTGTGCAAGATGGGAAGGTGTGTGTAAAGCATTGTGTGTACTATTTCACAAAAACTGTGAAGCAGAGTCTATGCCTAATGTTAGGCAAATCTGCACAGTGGTTTTGTTTACTGTATGTAGACTTTTGTTAACTGTGTGAAAATGTAGAATTTAGTGTGTAAGCAATTGGAAAAAACTGTAAAATCCTCTATAAGGTGTATATATTGCAAGCAACTGTGCTATTTCTACATACCCATGCATTATGCTTTCATTTATTATTTATTTACCTATTTCTACACTTTCCTAACTGGCGTTTCCTGTTTCATTTTGAAAAACACACTTCACTCTGCCTGTCTTGCTTATTACTTACGGTCTGTAATTGTTTGCGCCTGGGTGGTCACAGTTCAGGGTACTCTCGCCATTTCAAATGCTTTTTAGGTATTTATTTAGTTCCTGGAAATGTATATCCTGTGGAGAACTAGCGACCTCTGCAGTGAACATTTGTTTTTCTTATTTTTCTTTTGCCCAAATGACATATTTCTGAGAAAAAAATAATAGTCTTGCTTTGCAAAACACGAATGTCCACTGCAGAGGACGCTGAGTTTGTGTCAAAGAAATTTGTTCATGAAACTCTACTACAGTGTCATTCAACCTTCCTAATCCGGCCCAGAAATGACACAATACCGGGCCCTGATTTCAGGTAAAAACTTGGGAGACACTGTTTTTGCAGCAAATTACCAAAAACACCAGAGCACTTGTGTTGTATAGAGGAACCGGGGCCAGTATAAACACATTGGCAGACGTTTTAACCTTTACATAACGGTTTATTTTTCCTGATTTTTTTAACTCTGACAAAAGAAATACACAAAAAACTAAATGTCCACAACAAAGGATGCTGATTCTCAAAATAAGAATGTGTGTACCTCCGCAGACCAGCGGACCATGTACGTAATGTACTGTACGTACAGTACAGCAGCTATGGAGTTGCTTCACTATTCCAAAGTGGACTATTCTAAATCCATGGACAAATATGCAAATGTCGATTTATTTACAAATATCCACTAAAGTAGCATATTTTCTAGATTAAGCCGCACCCACTAAACTAAAGGGAAAAAACTAAATGTTCCATATATTAGCTATGGCATATATTATATGCCACAGATGTATACATTGCGAAATGAGTTATTTACATAGAAATATTTTGTAAATGTTTATTTACATATATTGTTTCCAAACGGTGTCTGTAACACAACAGTAAAACTGCTGATTAACCAAAACAGAAGTCATCGACAAGAACCCACTAGCTGTGGAAGCTAGCTCTCCAATCAGCTAGACCAGGGGTGGGCAATTAATTTTTACCAGGGGCCGCATGAGCAACCCGAGCACTGCTGGAGGGCCAGATCGACAATATTTCAATTACATTTTGCTCAATATTATTTTTTATATACCGTAAGATAAATAATAATAATTAATAATAATAATAATACTTTCATTTAACCTAACTTAACTTTATACAAAAGCAGATTACTTTTGATGGTTTTATTTTTAACACTGTCTTACACTACACTTCCTGATGTATTGCAAAAATGTCAATTTCTGCACAGAGTTAATTTAAAGTTTATCCTGCATCCTCTTTAAAAGTCCAACATTTTCCCCCGTCAGATTTGGACAACCATCTGTTGTCACACCTGCCAGCTTGTCCCATTTCAGTCCTAACATGTCCAAACACGCATTTACCTCTGTGAACAAGTCATTACCTGTGGTTGTCCCTTTTAATTGACTGCATGGCTGCCAGCTCCTCCGTGATTTGACAGTCAGCAGTTATCCCACGTAAGAAGATGATCAGCTGGGCGGTGTCACGTACATCACAGCTCTCATCCAAAGCCAGCGAAAAACAGTCAAAGTCGGCCGTTCTGTTCTTCAGCTGAAGCTCCAAGTTTCCGAGCATATCAGCGCAACAAAGTCCAATAAGCGCTCCTTAATAAACTCTCCGTCAGAAAACGTTGTGAGAAATGACGAAACTTGTCCTGACGGCTGCATTCTGTGAAATATGGCAAAAAGTCCTTGTTGGGTTTGCAGTTTTACCATCAACGCATCAGCCTCCCTTGCGCGCTCTTCATCGGACAGATTCCGGTATTTTACCTCGTGCTTCGTCATGTAGTGGCGATTCAAATTATATTCTTTAAACACAGCAAGCTGTGTACCACAAATTAAGCACACGGCTTTACCTTTAATTTCTGGAAATAAATACTTGGCAGTCCATGTCTTGTTGAAAACACGGCATTTGTCATCAACTTTTCTCTTTTTAGCGTCTTGGGGGTAAACCGGGCATCACTTGTACCGCGGTGTGCACCTTCACTCACAGGTTACACCCGGACATACGTACATAAATAACACTTTTCAAAATAAAAGCAGCACAGTGTATTGCACACTCGACATAGATACTTTTTAAAATTTATTTTGTAATTTATGATTGGCCTCACGCGGGCCGGACAGGGACGCACAAAGGGCCGGATGTGGCCCGCGGGCCGCAGAATGCCCAGGTCTGAGCTAAACGGACTCAATAATTTCACGATAACATCATGCTTAGTTTACTGCGGAATTTGTGGAACTGAAACAATACAAAAAGAAAGCTGTTGTAAGTTAATAATAACACAGACACTAGTAAACGTGTTAGCATATTAGCTATTGCTAATGATGCTAACATTACATTACGATAGCATGTACAAATATTCATGACAACACTAAGTAAGTTCAAAAGTTACACTATTAAACTGACAAAACGTTGTTTTGAGTGATGAATGAAGAATCCATACGTGTAGGAACGGTATTGATGGCTAAAAGACTGAACGGTACTTCTGTTAAAATAAAACAATAAAAACAGCACGAGTGGAAGGGCACTGCAGCACCTGCAGTGAGTGACCTCATCCAAAAGATGGCGCCATAGTACAAACAAGCAAGCATATAGTGACATAGTAACAACAACATAGTAACTGCATGAATGAATGATTGAAATGAAGTGGAGCGGCTGACTGGGTGGTGCAGGGAAAACAACCTGGTCCTTAACACCACTAAGATGAAGGAGCTGATCATGGATTTCCGGAAGAAAAAAACAATAAACATCCAACCACTGTACATCAATGGGGACTATGTGGAAAGGGTCTCTAACTTCAGGTTCCTGGGGATCCAGATCGAGGAAGACCTGTCGTGGAGTATGAACACCTCAGTGACCATCAAAAAGGCACAGCAGAGACTTTACTTTCTGAGACTCCTCAAAAAGAACCAACTGTCACAAAAACTGCTTGTGTCCTTCTATCGCTGCTCAATAGAGAGTGTGCTGACATACTGCATGTGTGTATGGTATGCCAGCTGCACGGCGGCAGAGAAATGCACTTCAGAGGGTCATAATGAGCCTATGTCATATTAATTTTACCTTGTAAATCTAAGCAAACCTTTGCACGGTATATTGTATGGTGCATTTTCTAGGTAGCTGACAAAGATTCTTAAAAGTTTAATTTTTTTTACAATATGTTACTTTCTTTTGTAATTTCCACGTTTTATTTTGTTAAATTCTACAGATTAAAAAAAAAAAGTTATATTCATATCTTTATTTCTATACTGTGTGCTTCTTAAGACCTCACTGTTGGCTTTGTAAGGTCATGTTCGCTCGAAACTGAACAAAATTGATGCTAATCCATCTTTTTCTTATCTTTTTTTCCAAATAAGAATCTATAAGAAAACCGATAAAGAACTGAATCGTTAAGCAAAATTGAAAGTGGAATCGGAACCGGAAAAATCTTATCAATTCCCATCCTTATTGGTGAGATACATGACGATGGATGTTATTTTCTTAATTCATTCAAAATATTAAATAAATGTGATCAAAAGTCAGCCTACAATGGAGCTCATGGGAGCAGCTCTATTCTGCCTATAAAACCCTTAAAAAAACATCTAAACACATCCTTTAGGGTTTATATACATAATGTAAGTATGTATTTAATGTAGTAGTGGGAACATTTGTAATAACATTTAATATTTTAAGCATTAATTTAAAAAACACAGTACGTTTGCTTATTTGTCCCTTCTTTTTTTAAAAACATCACTTAGTGTACAATGTCTGCTGTCACTAGGATGTCGACTGCTCGGATGGTCATATATTCCCATTTAGATGAAAAATGATTTGTAATCCTCGCGAAAAAACGGGGTTGGTTGGGGGGGGGGGGGGGGGGTGGCCGTTCTCACAATTCCTGGGTCCTAAATGGCTGTCAAAGTGGACCAACTTATCGGAGTAGGTCCTGAGTCATCTACTTTCTAGGTGAGAGGCATGATTTATGATCTAGAATAAAGCAAGGAAGTGAGGAAACACCTCCCCAGTCGATCATGTCGAATTGTACAAAGGTTTATCCCAGCGCTGCTATAAATAGTTTGTCTACTTTTTTAATAACAGCGGGTGCCAGTTCTATGATTAACTACATTGCTCCATAAAATAGATAACAGCTCTGATACATTTTAATATTACTTAAAAGAAAACTTGTTTTATTTCGTAAAATTATACCCAAACATTTAATCAAGTCGAACACAATACAGTAAAGCTGTACAGTAGGTATATGGAAATCAACAATAATATGATTTGCCTGAATGTCTGGACAGAACACATTAAAATAAAAATAAATTAAAAAAACACTTTTTTTGGTGTTTTTTATTTATTTATTTATTTAAGAATCGTGATTCATTCGGAAAAAACCCCCACATTTTTTACACCCCGATTGATTACTGTATCTTGTACTGGCCCGTTGTGCCTGCTAAAACAAATCAAATGGCCTTCTTTTCCCCAAATATCCTCCTGAGGACTAGCGTCCTCTGTAGTGGATATTTGTGTTTTGCATAGCAGGACTATTTTATTACGAAATGTGTACGTCTGACAATAGAAATAGACCAAAAACAAATGTTCACTGCAGTGGACGCTATTATAGTAGGGTTAGCGGCGATAGCGCAATATTATAATACACAATATTGGGCTGTTGTGTAGTCACAACTGGCAATGTTGTTCATGACCTCCACCAGAAGGTCATGTAATCGTTGCTGTTGTTTTGTCTGTTTGTTAGCACAATAACACCATACGTTTTTGGCGGAATTTTCACAATATTTTCAGGAAATGTCCAAAATAACATACGTGTGACCTGCATCGTCACTTGAAGACCGGAAGGCCTCTCTCTCTCTCTCTCTCTCTCTCTCTCTCTCTCTCTCTCTCTCTCTCTCTTCTCTCTCTCTCTCTCTCTCTCTCTCTCTCTCTCTCTCTCTCTCTCTCTCTCTCTCTCTCTCTCTCTCTCTCTCTCTCTCTCTCTCTCTCTCTCTCTCTCTCTCTCTCTGGCCAGGAGAAGGAGGACGCAGTGGCAACGTGTCACGTTAACAGTACAGCTGTTGTGCTGCCAAAGGACTTTCTCACCTCTGCGTGTGTCCGGACAATATTACTTTCTGGTGTAGTGTACTCGGATGTACACAAAGACTACACATCCACTCGCACACTTCAGACTCACCTCTGAAACAGCGTTGTCTCGTACTGGCGTCATGCCCAAAGAGCAAGGCGTGTCTTGATGAAGCCGTATAAAGCGCCACGGGGGGGTCATGCAACCCATGGACTGGACCAAGTGGTCCTATTTGGAGTGTTTAGTTCAGTGTTTATCAACCACTGTGCCGTGGCACACTAGTGTGCCGTAAGATATTGTCTGGTGTGCCATGGGAGATGATGTCATTTCACCTAATTGGGTTAAAAATATTTTTAGCAAACCAGTAATTATAATCAGCAGATAATGTGCCGTGTCTTTGCTGTCTAGAGCTCGGCAGGGTAACCGTGTAATACTCTTCCATATCAGTAGGTGGTGGCAGGTAGCTAATTGCTTTGCAGATGTCGGGAACATGGTTTGTCGTAAACACAATATGCAAATGACAGCGGGAGGCAGCGTGCAAGTAAAAAGGTATCTAATGCTTAAACCAAAAATAAACAAAAGGCGAGTGCCGCTAAGAAAAGGCATTGAAGCTTAGGTAAGGCTATGCAGAACAAAACTAAAACTGAACTGGCTGCAAAGTAAACAAAAACAGAATGCTGGACTACAGCAAAGACTTACAGTGTGTGGAGCAGCAGACGGTGTCCACAAAGTACATCCGTACATGACATGACAATCAACAACACAATAGAGAACACTGCACACAGGAAAACACCCAAAAACTCAAAATAAGTCACGGCGTGATGTGACAGTACACCTACTTTGAGACGAGCTGTAGTGATGCATGGTTGGTTATGTTTTGAATGTATATCCAACAATTGCGATATCCAACAACTTTTTACTGTCGATATCGGCTGGTGGGTTTCATTTTTTTATGTTTTCTGCTAGTGGTATGCCTCGGGATTTTCCCAACGAAAAAAATGTGCCTTGGCTCCAAAAAGGTTGAAAAACACTGGTTTAGTTAGTGGTGGAGTTATGAATATATTAAAAGTTTGATATGTTGATATAAAGTACAGTATTGTCAATAATTACTTACCTGTATAGACTAATAATACAAGATTGGTTCAAACACCCTTTTTCTATGTCATTGGTATGCCTGAGTGAGGGGCTTGGCCTAATTACTATGGAAGACTGGGCCGGGAGGAAGTGAACTGCTGGGTGGTGGAGAATTGCAACAGTGGTTTAAGTGGATTTATGACTTTTCAGCTGCAGATTATTTTTGGTATTCCTGCATTTTGTAAATATATATTTTTTGTGTTTTCATTTTTCACAAGTTTTTGCAAAGTGTATATTCTTGCACTGCTGTTAAATGTTTTTAAAGAACCCACAGCAATAAGAAACAACTGATTTAGGTCTGAGCTGGATCATTTATACTATGTCACTTTATGGTATGCTAGTGCAGAGGTCTTCAACAGGGGTCTGTGACCCCTAAGGGTCCGCAGAGGTGTTGTGTGGAGTTTGCATGTTCTCTCTGTGACTGCGTGGGTTCCCTCCGGGTACCCCGGCTTTCTCCCACCTCCAAAGACATGCACCTGGGAATAGGTTGATTGGCAACACTAAATGGTCCCTAGTGTGTGAATGTGACTGTGAATGTTGTCTGTCTATCTGTGTTGGCCCTGCGATGAGGTGGCGACTTTGCAGCTGCAACCCAGAGAGGGACAAGCGGTAGATAATGACTGGATGGATGGTTATATATATTTATTTATATTCTCCGTGCACTTTTTCCACACATTCAAATGTCTTTAAAATGCACATAAATGATAAAGATTGATCCAACACACTGTAGTGTAGTTGCAGTGAATATGAACCTACATGTTAATATTAGATTCATGTTACCTTTAAAGATGGGTAGTTATTAGGGCTTTAGTTGTCACCGAGTGATTAGCGGACCTAGCTGCCAGCTGGTGATTACCACGCTAGTGGCCAGCTAGCAACTAGTTTACCAGTTGCCAGCACGTTAGTTGTGAGGTAGCAATTAACTCACTAGTTGCCACCTACTGATTAGCAGTCCGAGCTGTCAGCTAGCAATTAACACGCTAGTTGCTAGCTAGTGATTAGTGCGCTTGTTGCCACCTACGATTGGTCAACTAATGATTAACGAGTTAGTTTCCAGCTAGCAATTGACCTTTTTCTCACAAGATTGCGTTTTTCAAAACATATATGTATATAGATAGATAGATAGTACTTTGATTCCTTCAGGAGAGTTCCCTCAGGAAAATTTAAATATATATATACGCGTGGCGAAGTTGGTAGAGTGGCCGTGCCAGCAATCGGAGGGTTGCTGGTTACTGGGGTTCAATCCCCACCTTCTACCATCCTAGTCACGTCCGTTGTGTCCTTGGGCAAGACACTTCACCCTTGCTCCTGATAGGTGCTGGTAGCGCCTTGCATGGCAGCTCCCTCCATCAGTGTGTGAATGTGTGTGTGAATGGGTGAATGTGGAAATACTGTCAAAGCGCTTTGAGTACCTTGAAGGTAGAAAAGCGCTATACAAGTATAACTCATTTATCATTTCTATATATATTTATTTTATTTTTTTTCACAATATATTTGACCTTAATCCTGTAAAATGTTTTTCTTGTAAAATTAGTATTTCTTTTTTTCTTCTTTCACTTTTTGATTTAAATCTTTTAAAATATAACATTTTGTTTTGGAAAATAGTTTTGTTCTGAGAATATTCCATAAATAAATGTAGGGCAACTTTTTCCTCACAGTAACTTTTTTTCTAAAAAAAAACAAAAAACCCCCCACTTTTTTCACAATATATTTGACTTTCTGTCCATCCATGTTCTACTGCTTGTCCCTCTCGGGGGTGCTGGGAAGAAGGCGGGGCTACAGCCTAGACCTCATCGCGGGGCCAACACAGATAGACAGACAACATTCACACTCACATTCACACACTAGGGTCTATTTAGTGTTGCCAATCAACCTATTTCCAGGTGCATGTCTTTGGAGGTGGGAGGAAGCCGGAGTACCCGGAGGGAACCCATAAAGTCACGGGGAGAACATGCAAACTCCACACAGAAAGACCCCGAGCCCGGGGTTGAACCTGCTGTATCCTTGACTTTAATCAGGTAAAATGGCATACTTTTCTCTAAAAAAAAATTTTAAAACTTTTTTCTTCAAATATTTCGACAATTCTTGTAAAATAACTTTTTACCTCAAAATTTTATCCTGTAAAATGGCTTTTTTTTTTCTTGTATTTAAAAAAAAAAATCAAATACTCCGACATACGTTTTGTACAATGACAGCTTTTTTGTCACAATTTTACTACCTTTTTCTCCCAAAAAAATACACTTTTTTCATAATATGTTTGACTTTAATCTTGCAAAATTACATAATTTTGTTTTGTAATAACAATTCAGAATATTCCAAAAAATCCTGAATGACAACTTTTTCCTCAGAATATTTTTTTTAATTTAAAAAAAAAATGTTTTCGGTAGAGACACCGGGACAAATGATGAGGCAGAGAGTTGAGGATAAATGGCTCATAGCCTGCATGGAGCAATTGCCACATTTACAGAACAATGGTGACAAGCTGAGCTGTTCACATCTGTGTTAATCAAGCCAAATGGCTGTCCTTTGGGAGTTCTCACACCGCTTGCAGAGCGGCGCTTTAATGTTTATAGCTCCATCTTTATCCTAGTTTTAAAGCCAAAATACGTCCTTTCACCCTATTTTGTCTCTATAATGTTTCTGTTTGCAAGTGATCTGTGCGTGTGTTGATGATGATACGCCGTCAGGCGCTTGAACAAAAAAAGTACCTGTATTGTTCATTTTGAGCCTGATAAGGATCCCATCTGGACTCAGGATTCAGGATTTTTTTTAGTATTTGGAGCACGGTCCTTGCGGAGGTCTGCGCTATCTGATTGCTATTTTAATTGTAATAAGAATTTAATGTTCTAAATGGCTTAAGAAAATGTAACCCAACAATGGGGGCAGCACGGTGTTACAGGGGTTAGTGCATGAGCCTCACAATATGAAGGTTCTGGGTTCGATCCTCGGGCTCGGGGTCTTTTTGTGTGGAGTTTGCATGTTCTCCCCGTGACTGTGTGGGTTCCCTCCAGGTACTCCGGCTTCCTCCCACCTCCAAAGACATGCACCTGGGGATAGGTTGATTGGCAATACTAAATTGGCCCTAGTGTGTGAATGTGATTGCTGTCTGTGTTGGCCCAGTGATGAGGTGGCGACTTGTCCAGGGTGTACCCCGCCTTCTGCCCGAGTGCAGCTGGGATAGGCTTCAGCACCCCCCACGACCCTGAGA
Organism: Entelurus aequoreus; assembly: GCF_033978785.1. NCBI lineage: Eukaryota > Metazoa > Chordata > Actinopteri > Syngnathiformes > Syngnathidae > Entelurus > Entelurus aequoreus. Next base: position 43,184,406 of record NC_084738.1, on the reverse strand, counting down.
GGGACAACCGGTAAAAAATGGATGGAACCCAACAATGGGTGATTCTACATGCATTCCATGTCTTACTTTTTATACAAAATGACGACACAGAGGAAAGAACGTCTTATTTCTCCTCGATCTCAACGGAATTTCCGGTGGGGAGGAGCTGACATCTAAACTAAGGAGCGAGGAGTAGATTTTTTTAACAGGTGGACATAGTCGTTAGCGCCCCTTGACTCTATTTGGTCACTGCTACGATGTTCTTTGCTACTCGCAGCCATACTTGCCAACCCTCCCGAATTTTCCGGGAGACTCCCCAACTTCAGGGCCTCTCCCGAAAATTTCCCGGGACAACCATTCTCCCGAATTTCTCCCGATTTCCAGTCGGACTTAAGGCACGCCCCCTCCAGGTCCGTGGAGACCTGAGTGAAGACAGCCTGTCGTCACGTCCGCTTTTCTTTCATATAAATAGCGTGCCGGCCCAGTCACGTTATAACATCTACGGCTTTTGGCGAGTGCACAACTGCACACACAACAAGAGGGAGGCGAAGAATAAAGAAGACACAGTCATGGCGACGGCGAGTGGCAGGGAATAGAACGAGGATGGACAATTCAACACTAAACTCACTCCTTTACTGCAAATTAAATATTACAGATGCTGCCTGTAATAGAGTGATCTAAGTTGTTTGTTGCCATCTTCTGGTGAATGTTGGGTATAGTGTTCTGTGGTTAGTTTTTGGTTGGCCAACGGTTTACGTTGTATTGCGCACCCTGACGGCAAGTGTGGGAGTCGGTTCTGAAGTATGAAGTAAAGAGACGTAACTTCATCACCTTGCCTGGTTATTGACTCCAACCCAGATTATTACACTGACCATACCTATGCTCCTTCAAAGGCTGTGCTACTGGCTGCAAAGCATTGCACTTTCAAATACAACAATGAGTAGAGGAGTGTTATGTGTGTGTATACATATGTGTAAATAAATGAACACTGAAATTCAAGTATTTCTTTTATTTATATGTATATGTACAATTATATATATATATATATATATATATATATATATATATATATATATATATATATATATATATATATATATATATATATATACATATATATATATATATATATATATATATATATATATATATATATATATATATATATATATATATATATATATATATATATATATATATATATATCTCCTCTCTAAGCTGCCACCCTACCGTGGTAGAGGAGTTTGCGTGCCCCAATGATCCTAGGAGCTATGTTGTCCAAGGGCTTTCATGCCCCCTGGTAGGGTCTCCCAAGACAAACAGGTCCTAGGTGAGGGATCAGACAAAGAGCAGCTCGAAGACTTCTATTGAACTACAACAACATGGACTCAGATTTCCCTCGCCCGGACGCGGGTCACCAGGGCCCCCCTCTGGAGCCAGGCCCGGAGTTGGGGCACGATGGCGAGCGCCTGGTGGCCATGTTCCCATGGGGCCTGGCTGGGCACAGCCCGAAGAGGCAACGTTGGGTCGCCCCTCCAATGGGCTCACCACTCATGGGAGGGGCCATAGAGGTTGGGTGCATTGTGAGCTGGGCGGAAGCCGAAGGCAGGGCACTTGGCGTTCTGATCCTCGGCTACATAAGCTAGCTCTTGGAACGTGGAACATCACCTCGCTGGGGGGGAAGGAGCGTAAGCTAGTGCGCGAGGTAGAGAAGTTCCGGCTGGATAGAGTCGGACTCACCTCGACACACATCAAAGGCTCTGGAACCAGTTCTCTCGAGAGGGGATGGACTCTCTTCAACACTGGCGTTGCACGCAGTGAGAGGCGACGAGCTGGGGCAGCAATTCTTGTTGCCCCCCGGCTCAAAGCCTGTACGTTGGAGTTCAACCCAATAACAGAGAGGGTAGCCTCCCTCCACCTTCGGGTGGGGGCACGGGTCCTGACTGTTGTTTGTGCTTACGCACCAAACAGCTGTTCAGAGTACCCACCCTTTTTGGATACACTCGAGGGAGTACTGGAAAGTGCTCCCCCGGGTGATTCCCTTGTCCTGCTGGGGGACTTCAACGCTCATGTTGGCAACAACAGTGAAAACTGGAGAGGCTTGATTGGGAAAAATGTCCGCCCGGATCTAAACCCGAGTGGTGTTTTGTTATTGGACTTTTGTGCTTGTCACAGATTGTCCATAACAAACACCATGTTAAAACATAAGGGTGTCCATATGTGCACTTGGCACCAGGACACCCTAGGCCGCAGTTCCATGATCGACTTTGTAGTTGTGTCATCAGATTTGCGGCCTCATGTTTTGGACACTCGGGTGAAGAGAGGGGCGGAGCTTTCTACCGATCACCACCTTGTAGTGAGTTGGCTGTGATGGTGGGGGAAGATGCCGGACAGACCTGGCAGGCCCAAACGCATTGTGAGAGTCTGCTGGGAACGTCTGGCAGTCTCCTGTCAGAGAGAGTTTCAATTCCCACCTCAGGAGGGAGGTGCTGGACATTGAGTCAGAGTGGACCATGTTCCGCACCTCTATTGTCGAGGCGGCTAATTGGAGCTGTGGCCGCAAGGTAGTTGGTGCCTGTCATGGCGGTAATCCTAGAACCCGTTAGTGGACACCGGCAGTGAGTGATGCCGTCAAGCTGAAGAAAGAGTCCTATCGGGTTCTTTTGGCTCATAGGACTCCAGAGGCAGTGGACAGGTACCGACAGGCCAAGCAGTGTGCAGCTTCAGCGGTCGCGGAGGCAAAAACCCGGACATGGGAGGAGTTTGGGGAAGCCATGGAAAACGACTTCCGGACGGCTTCGAAGCGATTCTGGACCACCATCTGCCGCCTCAGTAAGGGGAAGCAGTGCACTGTCAACACCGTGTATGGTGCGGATGGTGTTCTGCTGACCTCGACTGCGGATGTTGTGGATCGGTGGAGGGAATACTTCGAAGACCTCCTCAATCCCACCAACACGTCTTCCTATGAGGAAGCAGTTGCTGGGGAATCTGTGGTGGGCTCTCCTATTTCTGGGGCTGAGATTGCTGAGGTAGTTAAAAAGCTCCTCGGTGGCAAGGCCCCAGGGGTGGATGAGATCCGCCCGGAGTTCCTTAAGGCTCTGGATGCTGTGGGGCTGTCTTGGTTGACAAGACTCTGCAGCATCGCGTGGACATCGGGGGCGGTACCTCTGGATTGGCAGACCAGGGTGGTGGTTCCTCTCTTTAAGAAGGGGAACTGGAGGGTGTGTTCCAACTATCGTGGGATCACACTCCTCAGCCTTCCCGGTAAGGTTTATTCAGGTGTACTGGAGAGGAGGCTAGGCTGGATAGTCAAACCTCGGATTCAGTAGGAACAGTGTGGTTTTCGTTCTGGTCGTGGAACTGTGGACCAGCTCTATACTCTTGGCAGAGTCCTTGAAGGTGCATGGGAGTTTGCCCAACCAGTCTACATGGGCTTTGTGGACTTGGAGAAGGCATTCGACCGTGTCCCTCGGGAAGTCCTGTGGGGAGTGCTCAGAGAGTATGGGGTATCGGACTGTCTGATTGTGGCGTTTCGCTCCCTGTACGATCAGTGTCAGAGCTTGGTCCGCATTGCCGGCAGTAAGCCGGACACGTTTCCAGTGAGGGTTGGACTCCGCCAAGGCTGCCCTATGTCCCCGGTTCTGTTTATGACTTTTATGGACATCATTTCTAGGCGCAGTCAAGGCGTTGAGGGGATCCGGTTTGGTGGGTGCAGGATTAGGTCTCTGCTTTTTGCAGATGATGTGATCCTGATGGCTTCATCTGGCCAGGATCTTCAGCTCTCACTGGATCGGTTCGCAGCCGAGTGTGAAGCGACCGGCATGATAATCAGCACCTCCAAGTCCGAGTCCATTGTTCTCGCCCGAAAAAGGGTGGAGTGCCATTTCCGGGTTGGGGAGGAGACCCTGCCCCAAGTGGAGGAGTTCAAGTACCTAGGAGTCTTTTTCACGAGTGAGGGAAGAGTGGATCGTGAGATCGACAGGCGGATCGGTGCGGCGTCTTCAATAATGCGGACTCTGTATCAATCCGTTGTGGTGAGGAAGGAGCTGAGCCGGAAGGCAAAGTTCTCAATTTACCGGTCGATCTACGTTCCCATCCTCACCTATGGTCATGAGCTTTGGGTTATGACCGAAAGGACAAGATCACGGGTACAAGCGGCCGAAATGAGTTTCCTCCGCCGGGTGGCGGGGCTCTCTCTTTGAGATAGGGTGAGAAGCTCTGTCATCCAGAAGGAGCTCAGAGTAAAGCCGCTGCTCCTCCACATCGAGAGGAGCCAGATGAGGTGGTTCAGGCATCTAGTCAGGATGCCACCCGAACGCCTCCCTATGGAGGTGTTTAGGGCACGTCCAACCGGTAGGAGGCCACGGGGAAAACCCAGGACACGTTGGGAAGACTATGTCTCCCGGCTGGCCTGGGAACGCCTCGGGATCCCCAGGGAAGAGCTGGACGAAGTGGCTGGGGAGAGGAAAGTCTGGGTCTCCCTGCTTAGGCTGCTGCCCCCCAACCCGACCTCGGATAAGCGGAAGAAGATGGATGGATGGATGGATGGATATATATATATATATATATATATATATATATATATATATATATATATATATATATATGTCTTAATTAGATTATCCAAAAAAAAAATAGTGCTCGATACCGTGGTAGAGCGTAATATGTATGTGTGGGGAAAAAAATCACAAGACTATTTCATCTCTACAGGCCTGTTTCATGAGGGGTTTCCTCAATCCTCAGGAGATTTTAATGGAAGCATTCACATACCATGGTTTATGTAGGGCACAGAGCGGGTGGGTACAGGCAGGCGTGGGGGCGTGGTGATTGGCTCATGTGTTACCTAAGAGGTGTTTCCTTCTGTGACGGCATGCTGATACAATTTCGCTGCGCTTGTTGAGGGACGACAAGTCTGGACGGTATATGATAAACAGTTTCTCTTTTAAGCATAGGTTGCATCTTTTATTACCACTGTTGTAAGGTGTGCTGGATGCAAGAATTTGACTTGTTATTGAATATTCAACATTGTTGTCTTTGAGATTCCAAATGTGTTTGCTGAGTTCTGTAGCGTTCCGCAGGCTTTTGCATCTGAAAGAAGCTTTGTGATTGTTCCATCTTGTTTTGAATTCTCCCTCAGTTAATCCTACATATGTGTCGGATGTGTTAATGTCCTTGCGTGTTACCTTTGCTTGGTAAACGACTGATGGTTGTAAGCACCCCCCGTTGAGAGGGCAATCAGGTTTCTTGCGGCAGTTACAGCCTTTGTCGGTTTTGGAGTCGTTCTGCCTGGTGGTGGGCGGCTCCTTTTCAATTGCTTTATTGTGGTTTGAAATGATTTGTCGCATGTTTTTCATGCAGCTGTAGCTCAATTTAATGTTGTTCTTGTTGAATACTTTTCTTAGGGTGTTGCCTTTGGGGAAGTGTTTATCGATCAGGGTGAGGAATTTGTGGCCAATATTAGTTGAGACGTTTTTGCTGTATGGGGGGTTGTACCAGATAATGTTGTTTCGATTTCTGCTCCTTTTTGGTTGGTTCCCTGGCGTGGGTTCGTAGGTGAGGGTGAAGTTGTATCCGGTTTCATCAAGTGCTTTTTGGTACGGGGGGGTTGCTTTGTCGAATTCAGCTTTGCTAGATGACAGCATCAATAGTCTTTTATTAATTCCGGTAGGTATTCTTTTTGTGGTGGTGGGTGGGTGGTTGCTGTCATGGTGCACATATTGGAGTGTTGTGTTGGGTTTCGTGAATGGTTGGTAGCTGTTATTCCTCAGGTTGAAAGTGACGTCGAGGAAGTTGACGGTTTGCTGGGAGAGGAGGGAACTCCCAACAAGTTTGCACGTTTCTGCTCTGTCAAAACTCCCCATGGTGACGTCGAATGTTGAATTGTTCTTTTTTTGCCATGGTGTACCGTTGCGGATGAGTATGGAGTTTTTTGCGTGGATGATGATGTTTCTTTCGTTGCCTGTGATTGAGTCGTAGTCCGAGGCAAAGTCTAGTGCTTTGGTCAGTAGGACTCAATCACAGGCAACGAAAGAAACATCATCATCCACGCAAAGAACTCCACACTCATCCGCAACGGTACACCATGGCAAAAAAAGAACAATTCAACATTCGACGTCACCATGGGGAGTTTTGACGGAGCAGAAACGTGCCCCGACCCTGCCCAACTCAAACAAACCACCCGCCCAATCTCCCGAATTCGGAGGTCTCAAGGTTGGCAGGTATGCTCCCAGCTGATAAATTGTGCTGCCAAGGCAACCGCAAGAGCCGCCAATGGAGAGTAAATACTTTTTCCCATGATGCAACAAACCGTGGGAGTCATTTTTGCTTCCTGTGCTGTCAGGGGCTTCGCTTTTCTTGCCTGTAATTGAAAGGTGATTATTATAAGACGTAAATTCCTGGCGGTGACTTCCAAGTGCACTTTTATGCGCGGTAATGTCTACTTACCGCAGCCGCATCCATCATTTCCAATAATTGCTGAGTGGCTTTCCAACCTGTGGCTTTCTACCTGTAACGGATTGTTTTGCTGAGAGTGGCATGCATGCATGTTCCTCTACTTAAATACGTTATATCACTTTCCGTACTGTCCTTTTCTTTGTCTCTTCCACTGTTACGTGGGGCTACTTTGCATCTGCAACTCTGTTCACTGTCCTAATCTCCATGACGACCAGCGACATACAGGAAAAAAAAAAGCAAAGTGACCGCCGCAAGAATAATTTCTTCATGTTTGCTGACACAGTATCCTTATGTAGCTATTGTGTACTCTTTGACATGCAGCACAATGTAACGTATATAGAGCACCTGATCCCGCGGCTAATACCCTCCCTCATTTAGTATGCAGCAGTTAAACAATAGATCAATTAATAAGATAGGGCGGGTAGTTGTTGTCTCAGCAAAGTGATGGCTGCTTGACGAGCAAAGCCAGGGATGAGAGCCCTCGATTTCCAGCAATAGATTGCTATAGTAGCTAAAATCATGGGAACTCTGCTTATTGTCTTTTTTTGCCCAGTAAGCCTGCAACACAGCTGCTGTTGCCCCACACAGGACAAGTGACTGAGCCTACCAGATGATAAGTGATAATGGCTTGATTGCAGCGAGTCCAAAATGCTGCTGCTCCCCTTTTAACTGGCACGAAAAAAACATGAGCACATTACCCCCATTTTAGCATCCCAGTTCATCTTAGAACTCATTTTAAAATTGTATTGTTTGTTTTTAAATCTCTTAATGGATTAACGCCACAACATTTGTCAGACCTTTTAAAAATATACACCCCCACAAGGTCTCTGAGGTCAGCTGATCTGTATCTTCTTGTTGTCCTAAAAACCTGTTTAAAATCCAGAGGGGATTGTGCATTTTCTGCTGTGGCTCCTAAATTTTGGAACTATATATATTTTGCTATTCAGACGGCTCCCTCTTTAATGAGATTTAAATTACGTCTTAAAACATATTTATACTCTTTGGCTTTTAAACCAGCATGCAAGTTCTGTGATTTTAATCTATTTTATTTTGTTTTATGTATTTATTCTCTTTATAGTTCAATGTTTTATACAACTGACTCTCCGTAGTTTTATCCTCCTTTTAAATGCATGTTTTAACTCCTGTGCAGCACTTTGTGAAACTTCTATTGTTTTTGTTTTTTTAAATGTGCTATATTAACACAGTGGACTGGATTGTATTGGACACCATTAGACAATCACTTTCAACGCAAGCAGTAGGAAGAGGTGAGCCTTGTTTGTTAAACCTCACACCCCTGTTCTGGCTTCCTGGTACAGTGAAACCTCGATTTACAAACTTGATTGATTCTTGAACTTGGTTTGTAAAACGAAAAGTTTGTATGGTTAAGCAGAACCAATGTAACCATGAATAATCGGTTGTAGGCCTGTGCACATTTTTAGACAATAAGTCCATGTGTGTGTGTGAGTGTGTGTGTGTGTGTGTGTGTATATACTGTATATATATATATATATATATATATATATATATATATATATATATATATATATATATATAATGTGTGTGTATACATGTTTGTATATATGTATGTGTGTGTGTGTGTATATATATATATATATATATATATATATACATATATATATATATATATATATATATATATATATATATATATATATATATATATATATATATATATATATATATATATATATATATATATATAATGTGTGTGTGTGTATATGTGTATATATATATATGTGTGTGTGTGTGTGTGTGTATATACAGAGGGCAGCATGGTGGGACAGGGGTTAGTACATGTGCCTCACAATACGAAGGTCCCAGGTTCAATCCTGGGCTCGGGGTCTTTCTGTGTGGAGTTTGCATGTTCTCCCTGTGACTGCATGGGTTCCTTCCAGGTACTCTGGCTTCCTCCCACCTCCAAAGACATGCACCTGTAGATAGATTTATTGGCAACGCTAAATTGTCCCTAGTGTGTGAATGTTGTCTATCTGTGTTGGCCATGCGATGAGGTGGCGACTTCTCCAGGGTGTACCCCACCTTCCGCCCGAATGCAGCTGAGATAGGCTCCAGCACCCCCCGCGACCCCAAAAGGGACAAGCTGTAGAAAATGGATGGATGGATGGATATACATACAGTACTGGCCAAAAGTTTGGACACACCTTCTCATTCAATGCATTTGCTTTATTTTCAAGACTATTTACATTGTAGATTGTCACTGAAGGCATCACAACTATGAATGAACACATGTGGAGTTATGTACTTAACAAAAAAATATGAAATAACTGAAAACATCGTTTATATTCTAGTTTCACCCTTTGTTCTGATTACTTGTTCGCACACTCTTGGCATTCTCTCTATGAGCTTCAAGAGGTAGTCACCTGAAATGGTTTTCATTTTACGAGTGTGCTTGAAGCTCATGGAGAGAATGCCAAGAGTGTGCAAAGCAGTAATCAGAGCAAAGGGTGGCTATTTTGAAGAAACTAGAATATAAAACATGTTTTCAGTTATTTCACCTTTTTTTGTTAAGTGCATAACTCCACATGTGTTCATTCATAGTTTTGATGCCTTCAGTGACAATCTACAATGTAAATAGTCATGAAAATAAAGAAAAGGCATTGAATGAGGAGAAGGTGTGTCCAAACCGTTTTTGCCTGTACTGTATATACTGGTATATATATCTGTGTATATATATATATGTGTGTGTGTATTAGGGTTGTCCCAATACCAATATTTTCGTATCGGTTACCAAAATGTATTTCGATACTTTTCGATGTTTTCAAAATAAAAAGGGCCACAAAAAATGGCATTATTGGCTTTATTTTAACAAAAACATTTAAGGTACATTAAACATATGTTACTAATAGCAATTTTGACCTTAAATAAAATAGTGAACATACGAGACAACTTTTCTTTTATTAGTAAGTAAGCAAACAAAGACTGCTGACACATGCAGTAACATATTGTGTCAGTTATCATTCTATTATTTTGTCAAAATTATGAAGGACAAGCCGTAGAAAATGTATTATTAATCTACTTGTTCATTTACTGTTAATATCTGCTTACTTTTTCTTTTAACATGTTATATCTACACTTTTAGCTACACTTCTGTAAAAATGTAATAATCACTTATTCTTCTGTTGTTTGGATGCTTTACTTTTGTTTTGGATGATACCACAAATGTGGTTATTGATCCGATACCAAGTAGTTACAGGCTAATACATTGGTCATAATTTAAGTCCTCATGTGTCCAGGGACATATTTCCTGAGTTTATAATGCCTGGTTCACACCAACGGCGCTTGCCGCGCTTTAAAGCGGCGAGCAAAGCGCCGTCATTTGGAAGAGGTGCTACGAACATTTGTAATGCTAGGTTCACACCAACGGCGCTTTGACGGCGCTTTGACGGCGCTTTAAAGCGGCATGCAAAGCGGCATGCAAAGCGGCATGCAAAGCGGCGTTAAAGCGTGAGGGTCGTCTGGTGGCATGCGGTGGCGACTGGGGTCCGCGCTTTGAACCAAGATCTGTTAAGCTTTCCTACGCTTTGAGTCAAGCTTTGCTGAGCTTTGTCACGCTTTGAGTTAGAGTTAGAGTTAGAGTTTGAGTTTATTTCGAACATGCAAGCATACAACATGATACATCACAATTTCCAGTTTCTCTTTTCAACATGTTCGAAAAGGAGTAGGAAGAAGCAGAGCTTATTTAATCCTACCCCTTTTCTTTACATAACAGTTGCTGAAACTTTTTTATTCACTTCCTGTTCTCAATTTATTCACAATAACTCCAAAGGTAATCACAATAAAAATAAATAAATAAATAATAGTAAGAATTTAATAATAATAATTGGTGAAGTAAGTCATATTTCATGTGATGAGATAAGTAAGATTACTTTAAGAATGAATGAATGGATGGATGAAATAAATTGAGAATGTTTGTCATGGTTCTTCTTCTTTGTACTTTGTAAACACTTTAAGTTTGAAGAGTTTCTTGAAGTGTATCATATTAGTACATTGTTTGATTGCTTTGCTTGATCCATTCCATAATTTAATTCCACATATTGATATACTGAAGGTCTTAAGTGTTGTACGTGCGTACAAATGTTTTAAATTAAATTTTTCTCTAAGATTATATTTCTCCTCTTTTGTTGAGAAGAATTGTTGTATGTTCTTGGGTAGCAGGTTATAGTTTGCTTTGTGCATAATTTTAACTGTTTGCAAATTCACTATGTCGTGGAATTTCAGTATCTTTGATTCAATAAATAAAGGATTTGCATGTTCTCTATATCCAACATTATGTATTATTCTAACTGATCTTTTTTGTAACACCGTTAATGAATGAAGTGTACTTTTGTAATTATTTCCCCATATTTCTACACAGTAGCTCAGATATGGTAACACTAGTGAGCAGTAGAGAATATGAAGGGATTTTTTGTCTAGAACATGTTTTGCTTTATTCATTATTGACGTGTTTCTTGCTACTTTATGTTGTATATTTTTTACGTGAGATTTCCAGTTCAATTTATCATCAATCATTATACCTAGAAATTTGGTTTCATTTACTCTTTCAATTTCTATTCCGTCTATTTGTATTTGTGTTTGACTTTCTCTACTACTGTTACCAAATAGCATTATTTTAGTTTTGCTGAGATTCAACGATAATCTATTTTTGTCAAACCATCTTTTTAATTTGTTAATTTCTTCTGTTATTATTTGTATTATCTCCTGTGTGTTCTCTCCTGAACAAAACACTGTTGTATCATCCGCAAATAATACTAACTTTAAATCTTTTGTAACTTTACAAATGTCATTTATATAGAGATTGAATAATTTATAATTTGATACGCTCTCGGCGCTTTATTCCATTCTTGACAGAGCGGCAAATTTTTTTAAACCGTTTAAAATTTTTTGCCGATCTTGCCGCATGTCCCGCTTCACTACAAGCTTTCCCACGATCCATTACGACCCTCACGCTTTAATCTCGCTTTGTTACGCTTTAACGCCGCTTTGCATGCCGCTTTAAAGCGCCGTCAAAGCGCCGTTGGTGTGAACCTAGCATAAACATAATATACATTTTTTTAACATGAAAAAATATTTTGTGATGCTAAAAAGTATCAATGTAATCATAGTTGTATCAATTAGATACACTCCTGCACTTGGTATCATTACAGTGGATGTCAGGTGTAGATCCACCCATGGCGTTTGTTTACATTGTGACACCGGTGAGCAATTGTATCCTTCTATAGTGTGTAATGAAGCATGTTTAGCTATTCCTTATTCTGCAGGGACGATACTTGTGAGAAACATACTTTATTTGTCGCCATGGAGACGAGGATTGCTGATTTAGAAGTAGCTAAAATACTGCAGACTGCGGATTGATGTTAGCCGCTAGATAGCTAGCCATGTTTTAAAGCACCTCTTCCTGAGGGCGTTTCAGTTTTATAGCTTCACCTTTATCATTAGTCAAATGCCAAAATGTGTCCGTTCTCCTTTTTCTGTCTACACACTGTGTCTGCTTGTAAGTACCCCGTGTCTTGCCTCTTGGTGAGGGCGGTCGCATTTTTCTCTGCTCCCTCCTTCCCTGCTTGCTTTCTTGTGTCCTTGTCTTTGTCTGAACTTTTTTGAAGCCTCTTTTCTTGAGCTGTCCTCAAATCTAAACATCAAAATGAATTTGATCAACTGGACTCCCGACGCAATTGACAGTCTTTTCGACAAGGAAAAGAGGTTCGGGGGAGCCTGGCTGCCCTGATGGAACCATTGCTGCGGGCATAGGTGGATTAATGACCGGGCCTACCGGGCCCAGGCCCAGGGGGCCAGAGGCCCCAAGGGGCCAGGCCAACTTGGCCCCGCGGCCGCGACCCAAGCAAAACTACTTTTGCAAAAATAATAATCTTAAGCCCCAAGGGGCCAGGCCAACTTGGCCCCGCGGCCATGATCCATAGAGGGTAAGAGGCCCCAAGGGGCCAGGTCAACTTGGCCCCGCGGCCACGACCCACAGAGGGCCAGAGGCCCCAAGGGGCCAGGCCAACATGGCCCCGCGGCCATGATCCATAGACGGTCAGAGGCCCCAAGGGGCCAGGCCAACTTGGCCCCGCGGCCACGATCCATAGAGGGTCAGAGGCCCCAGGGGGCCAGGTCAACTTGGCCCCGCGGCCACGATCCATAGACGGTCAGAGGCCCCAAGGGGCCAGGCCAACTTGGCCCCGCGGCCACGACCCACAGAAGGCCAGAGGCCCCAAAGGGCCAGGCCAACTTGGCCCCGCGGCCGCGAGCCACAGAAGGCCAGAGGCCCCAAGGGGCCAGGTCAACTTGGCCCCGCGGCCACGATCCATAGAGGGTAAGAGGCCCCAAGGGGCCAGGTCAACTTGGCCCCGCGGCCGCGACCCACAGAGGGCCTGAGGTCCTAAGGGGTCAGGCCAACTTGGCCCCGCGGCCATGATCCATAGAGGGCCAGAGGCCCCGAGGGGTCAGGCCAACTTGGCCCCGATCCATAGAGGGTCAGAGGCCCCAAGGGGCCAGGCCAACTTGGCCCCGCGGCCACGACCCACAGAGGCCCCAAGGGGCCAGGCAAAATTGGCCCCGCGGCCATGATCCACAGAGGGCCAGAGGCTCTCAATCATTATTATCAAAGCTAATTCTCAAATTGGATGGATCACACAACCTCACTCACATATTCTTTATCAATTATTAAAGGTTGTTTCTGAATTTTGATCACAGAACTTAATGCAAATATTCTTGATTGATTGACAAAGCTCATTCTCAAATTTTGATTACACAACCTTACTCTGACAAATTATCATTATCAAAAAGCTCTATCTCGAATTTGGATCACAGAATCTCACTCAAGTATTCTTAGCTGTGCCCCTCCCCCATCAAGTCTTTCATAAACCGGTCTGTTCTTTTAGAATCTCCTCATTTGGTATTTTGAACTCGTGAGAGACTGCTCACAATTTGGTTTCCTTTCCCTCAGTTCAGACTCAGAGATAATTTGAAATCATTCAACAAGAAGTTTAACGCGCGCACACACACACACACACACACTTGAGTTGAGCATTACTTGGAAATTCTTATATTTTCCATTTTGCTGTTATTATCAGCATCTTCCCATTTTGTCCTTTTCTTTCGAGAAAGTTTACAGTCTGACATTTGTCACTGCTGTCAGTTAATAACTTTTTGGTCTTTGACCCATTTTGTCATTTTCTCGATTCGATCGTCACTGACCACTCTCTCCTGTCTGGCAGACATCGTTGCTGCCATCATAGCTAGCAAGCTGCCTGCAGCGGGTCATCCCTATGTTCCCCGTCCCTATGTTACCCGGGTCCTATGTTCCCCTCTACCGGGGAACTAAGGACCCTTTTTAAAAAAAAGGGTTCTATGTTCCCCGCTGCGGGGAACGTACAACACTTTTTCCAGAAAAGGGTTCTATGTTCCCCGCTGCTTCCAATGCGCGACTAAGTAAGACGCACGCAGACACGCATGACAGAGACGCGTTTAAGTTGTCGAAGGAAGGAAGTTCGCGTTTGAGTTGCTCTATCTGCTGCCGCACGCCCTGTGACAGGTTAGGTTTAGGGATGGTTTTGGTCAGGGCACAATTTCGCCAAAAAAGTGCTCCACAACGCCCTGTGACAGGTTAGGTTTAGGGATAGTTTTGGTCAGGGCACAATTTCGCCAAAAAAAAGTGCTCCACAACGCCCTGTGACAGGTTAGGTTTAGGGATGGTTTTGGTCAGGGCACAATTTCGCAATTTCGCCAGATACAATGCAGGGAACATAGGACCCTTTTTTAGAAAAAGGGTCCTAAGTTCCCCGGTCGCATACAAAGACCCAGGAACAACCGGGGAACATAGGACCCGGGGAACATAGGACCCGGGGAACATAGGCACGCTCCCGCCTGCAGATAGCAACATTTTGGTGTCCTTTGGGAAAATATTTAGAAAGAAGACAAAAGTACACACAGTTGTACAACTATTATCTTTATGATCTTTTTTTTGTTAGTTTCTCTGTTACTGTGTGTGGCCAATTAAGCGACTTTTGGCCATACCTGGCTGGTGACATTTAGCGACTTTCTGGTTGATGTTAAGATTAATAATAGCAACAGTTCTCTTCATCTTAATGCAATTTATTGTGTCTGTCTCTCCACATTTTGCCATTAGGTACTTTGAGCTCTTGTTGGTCAGTCACTCTAAGGTACATTGTTGCTGCCATCATAGCTAGCAAGCTGCCTGCAGATAGCGACATTTTGGTGTCCTTTGAGAAATATTAAGAAAGAAGACAAAAGTACAAGACATTGTACGATTACTATCTTTTTAAAATTATTTGTTTCACTGTGTGATTGACCGACTTTGCCGCTAGATTTCGCGTCTTTTGGCCATACCTGGCTAGCGACTAAAAACATCATTTAGCGACTTTTTGGTTGTGAAGATAAGTGGTAAAAGCAGATCTTCCTGTTGGTCTTCCCACATTTTGCCATTTGGTACTTTGCACTCTTCTTGGTCACTCCAAGGCATTTGTCCCTGCCTTCAGCTAGTCACTTGGCTCTTTTGGAATATATTTCACTGTAATTGGCTCTCTCTCTCTCTTTCTCCTCAGTACAAATCAGCCTGTTCCCTTGCCATTCATCACTGACCACTCTGCTCTCCTGTCTGTCAGACATTATTGCTGCTTGCAGATAGCTTGGGGTCCTTAGAGAAAATATCAGAAGAGAAAAGTACACAATTATCTTAATTATCTTTTTTATTCAGTCAGTCCTTCAGTGAGTCCCAGTGTGTTGGCGATTAAGCAACGTTGGCATTCAATTAGCGACTTTTGGCCATACATGGCTGGCGACTCAAAAAACTAGAAAAAAAGTACAAAAAGTTGTACAATTAATATCTTTATTATCCTTAATTCCCCTGAATCCTAGAGTGTGTTGCAATTAAGCAACTTTGCTGCTAGGTTTAGCGACTCTTGTTTTGGGCATACCTGGCTAGCGACTACAAACATTATTCAGCAACTTTTTGGCTGTTAAGATTAACGTTAATAAATTAAATCCTAATACAATTTATTGTGTTGGTCTCGCCATCTTGCTATTAGGTACTTTGAATTCTTGTTGGTCTCTGCTAAGGTATCTGGCTGTTGTCTTTGCCTTCAGTTAGTCACTTGGCTCTGGAATATATTTAACTGTACTTGGCTCTCTCTTTCTCCTCAGTACAAATCAGTCTGTTCCCTTGCCATTTAGACATTTTCTTGATTGGATCATCACTGACCACTCTGCTCTCCTGCTGTCTATCAGACATTGTTGCTCCCATCATAGCTAGCAAGCTGCCTTGGTGTCCTTTGTGAAAATATTTAGATAGAAGACTAAAGTGCACAAAGGTGTACAATTATTATCTTTTCAAAATATTTGTTTCACTGTCAGTGTGATTGACCGACTTTGCCGCTAGATTTCGCGTCTTTTGGCCATACCTGGCTAGCGACTGAAAACATCATTTAGCAACTTTTTGGTTGTGAAGATAAGAGGTAAAAGCAGATCTGCCTGTTGGTCTTTCCACATTTTGCCATTTGGTACTTTGCACTCTTGTTGGTCACTCCAAGGCATTTGTCCCTGCCTTCAGCTAGTCACTTGGCTCTTTTGGAATATATTTCACTGTAATTGGCTCTCTCTCTCTTTCTCCTCAGTACAAATCAGTCTGTTCCCTTGCCATTTAGACATTTTCTTGATTCGATCATCACTGACCACTCTGCTCTCCTGCTGTCTATCAGACGAATCAGTTGATTCTCTGCTCTCAATTGTCTATGCTAGTAAGCTGTTATTCTCTGCTTTGGAGTGTTGATGCTGGGTTGCTAGTTTTCTAAATCACCTCACACACTTGAAGGAAGCAGCACCGATCATAAACACACAAACAAACTCACACACACACACACACACACACACACACACACACACACACACACACACATAGTTGGTTTATCTGTTGTGATAGGCAAAGAGCCAATGTGCAAAGAAAGAAGGGAAATATGGATCATAAACGTTTAAGTGGAGGAGCTAGAAAAAAAATTCAGCAAGAAAAGAAAAAAAAGGAATCAGTTTTACTTGAGAGTGTTCCAAATATCTCCAGCTTCTTCAGTACAAAGACATCTGCTGAAAGCAATTCTATAAATGCTACTGCAAATTCAGCTAAGGTTAGCAATGCACCTGAGCTAGCATGTAGCTCCCAAGATCCTGAGACCACTACAAGTGTAGACACTGAACCAAATGCTTCTGATGCTTATGATTCAACCAATTCAGCAGTAGCCAGTTGCTCGGATGAATGTGAGGTCACTGCACCTCTGGACAGCATAGAAAATGAGCTGAATCTTTCTTCAACACCATCTACAGTGACAACTCTACCTAGTGATCCCGCTAAATGGGCTGAGACCCTCACTGAGTCAATGAAGGAAGTTCTTATTCAAAGAGGTGCAAAATCATTTCACAACCGTCACAGCCATTATCCAGCTTCTGTGAGGAACAGTGGGCTAGGAGGCAAAACCCGATGCCTAAACAATGAACATTTTACTTCACACTTGCCCAATGGACAACGAGTACAAAGAGAGTGGCTGATGTACTCTCCCTCTACTGGTAATGTTTACTGCTTTGCATGCAAACTGTTTTCCCCAAAAACGCATTCTTTTGTGACAGGCTATTGTGATTGGAAACACTCAGAAAGATTTGGTGAACATGAGCGAAGTGCTGAGCACATAACCTGCATGCAAGCAGTCTTGAACCGCGCCAAAGGTGCCACAGTTGATGCAGACCTGTTCAAACAGTTTCAGGCAGAGAGCAGCTATTGGAGGCAGGTGTTACAAAGAGTTGTTGCAGTCATTAAATTCCTTGCAGAAAGGGGCCTTGCATTTAGGGGTAAAAATGAATCGTTAGGGTCTCCTCTCAATGGGAACTACCTTGGTATTCTGGAGGTCCTGGCTGAATTTGATCCCTTTCTAAAGGATCACATCAGAAAGTTTGGGCAGATGGGTCGAGGTAATACCTCATATCTGTCCTCCACCATTTGTGAGGAATTCATTGAATTGATGGGTGCAAAAACCAAACAGGCTATAGCAGATGAACTGCAAGCAAGCAAATACTACTCTATCATTGTGGATTCAACCCCAGATTTATCTCATGTGGACCAATTGACATTCATATTCCGTTTTGTTAGCAAAGAGGGCAGTGTTGTTGAACGCTTTGTGGGTTTTGAGCCCATTACTAGCCATACAGGTGAAAGTTTGGCTAACTGTGTCATGTCTGTGTTGGAAAATCTAGGGTTAGAGCTGTCAAATTGCAGGGGGCAGGCTTATGATAATGCCAGCAACATGTCAGGGAGGTATAATGGGTTGCAGGCTCACTTAAAGAAAAGCAACCCATTAATACACTATATTCCATGTGCAGCTCACTCTTTGAATTTGGTGGGAGTCAACAGCATTGACAGATGTGGAAATGAAGTCTCTAAGTATTTTGACTTGATTCAGTCTATTTACAACTTCACAACTGCATCCACACACCGATGGGACAGGGTATTTGGCAATTCCAACATAGATCTCACACTTAAAGCTTTATCCAACACGCGTTGGAGTTGCCGTGCAGAATCTACCAAAGCACTGTGGCAGAACTACAGTAAAATAAAAGCAGCACTACAGGTTATTTCCACTGATGACACAGAGAAACGAGACACACGAACTGAAGCTGACAGTCTAGTGCGGAAGCTGGATTCACTTGAGATGGCCTTCATGGCAGGCTTTTGGGACACTGTTCTGTCCAGATTTCAGGCCACAAGTCTGCAACTTCAAAAAGCAGACATGGACCTTGGTACAGCAGTTAGATTGCTGGAATCTCTGCGCACCTTTGTTCTCTCCCAAAGAGATCTATTTGATCATTTTGAGCAGAAAGCCTTAAACATGTTGGGTGGCACCCCATCTTACAGGGCTGAACGGACGAGGAAACGTAAAAAGTTTGCTGATGAATCAGCATCCCCAGATGTTGTGCTTGAGGGAAGGCAACTGTTTCAAATAGAGACATTTATTGCCTCTATTGATCAACTGAGTTCAAGCCTTAATCACCGTCTGGAGGCCTACAAACATCTGAACAATTTGTTCAGTGTCCTTTTCTCTTTGGATACAGAGTCCAATGCTTCAGTCCTTCACAAGGCCAAGATTCTCACTGAATCATACCCATCTGACCTCAATGAAAGTCTTGGACAGGAGCTTATACAGTTCAAATCTTTTATACAGCTCAACAACACTGATGAGGAGAGGACCCCTTCAGGACTGCTCAAAACAATAATACATTTTGGACTACAGCCTACGTTTCCTAATACATACATTGCGCTACAGATTTTTCTCACTCTACCGGTCAGTAACTGTGAGGGAGAACGCTCATTCTCTCTTTTGTCAAGAGTAAAAAATGAGCTGCGCACAAGAATGACTCAGAAAAGATTAAATGCGTTATCTCTAATGGCAATTGAGAGTGAGCTGACAAGAGAGTTGGACTTCAATGATGTGGTGGATGATTTTGCAAAATTGAAAGCACGAAAGAAACCCCTTGCTTAAAGGTGCACTGTGTAAGATTTTTAGGTTATTTCCAGAATTCACCCATTCACTAATGTTAGGCTACCTGTTTTCATGAATACTTACCACCACCATAAAATTCTAAGTATCCATTATGACTTGGAGAATTGCACTTTTGCCATTTCTGGGAAGTGTCACCTGGATTGTGAAGATAGGATTGACTTTAGGCAGAAGCTTGGTGCTTTCTCTGGCAAACTGAACCTCAAGCTTCATTCTCTGCAGCTTTGCATTCTTGTGCAGACTTTCATCCACAAGGAACTTTTCAACTTCCCCACTATCGTGAAGGGGCCATCAAAAGATTTCAGTGTGTCCAGCATGTCTAGTCTCTTACTCTCCTTTCTTTGAGCCATCTCTTGTTTCTCATCTGCCCTACTCTCGAATTTTGCCTTCATGAATTTACTCCAGTTGAGTTCAACCTCCCTTTTTGCTTGTGCTGCTGCCTTGAAACCTCTGAAGCTCCTGGCTCTTCTGTAAAATTATTGACCTATTGACTGCGTTCAGTGTGCCCAACTTCTTCAGTTTGTAGTCCACCTTGCCACATTGTCTCTCCATCCCAATGTTGTGCACAGGGGTGCCATCAATGTTACTAGCCTGTTCACTGACAGGGTCCATTGGGAAGGTCTCCTCATCCATCCTCTGCCTGGCCAGGACAGTCTTCAGATGGGGCAGCATGAGATCTGTCAGCTGCTTCACTTCATCCAAGTATTCGGCAGCCACGTCTGACACTGAGTTCAGGACATGTCCAGTGCCTGTCCAGCCACTATAGCATTCTTGGAAATGGGCTATCTTGACCTGCATGCAGCCCTTGTACCATGAACTGGCCTACACCTTTCTTTGTGGTGCTCTCCGATGCATGTTATCATTTTACCTTTCTCCTTCTCCTCAAGCTTAACCACAAATAGATACAGACTTTGAGCCTCAATTTGCTGCACAGCTGCCGTTATGCCAATGTGTTTTCCTAAGATATTATTTTATTTTTAATGATAGAAGGGAGGAAAAGGGGGCAAAAATCATGTCCGATTTAGTTTTTTGGGTGGGTTGGGGGGTTTATTTCATGATAGCTACCAACTTCCAATACATAATATCTCTCAAATGACCCAATGCACCATCACTGAAGTGGGCGTAATCATTTTCAAAAATGTTTATTTTTAGGCCATTTATCCCCTCCCCCTGTGTCTGTGTGAAACCTGTGCTTGTCAGTGTCTGTGTGGTATACCTAATAGTGTGTGTGCAGTATGTGCACTCTTCTGTACAGTACAGTGTGCATGTCTGTTCACAGTATACAGTATTTCTTGCATAGTGCGTGCGTGTGTGTGCGCCCACACGCGCGGGGGGTTGAGGGGCCAAGACCATGTCAGGCCCAGGGGGCCAAAATTTCTTAATCCGCCCCTGGCTGCGGGGTACGTGAGAGATTCCTGGAATACTTGGAGAATCATGTGCCTCTCAGTCCTTTCATCGAGGACGTGGAAGACATCTACCTATTTGGAGCCGGGATCGCAGGGCATTTGCTGATTGGGCTGGGCATTGCTCTGGTGTATCGTCAAATTCGGAAGACGATGGCAGCCACTCAAGGGGCCCATAGGCTGTTCAACGCAATGGAAGGATTCGGTCGTGCTGTGGGATCACAGACTGGAGCGATTTCTGATTTGAATCGCAAAATGGATATCATCTTGGTGAAGTTTGCAGAGAAAGAATAATTAAATTGGAATTGACAGAGCCAGCACACGGACACAGAGCAGGAATGTCATTGTTTTGACTGCTCGAAGAAAAAACAACATCTTAATCTACGATTTGACTCCCTCGAATGGCCTTGAGGAACAGGCTGTTCTGAAGAACTCCCCCGAGGACTCCTCAAAGATGGACGCTTTGGACCTTCCTTTTTTTTCAAAAAGCACCTGGGTCGAACTTTTGAGATCGGCCTCAGTCCACAAAGACAATTCCAACATCTCACCCAAGTTAATTGGGCATACACGCCCCTCCCCAAATCAACGCCTTCACCACTGCTTAATTCCTCCGGGGTTGTGGGGGCTGAGTAGCGCTTTAATAGCGGCAGCCGGCCTCCATGGTCCCAACTCTCCCCTCCTCTGTTGCGAGTTGTTGTGATTACATGTACCATGTTTATGTGTAACATGCTATGTGAGGTTTTTTCCTCGGACTCAGTCTGGACCACTCCTGAGGGTCCAGCCTCAGACTGATATTTTTTTTACTCTTCCCCCTTTCCCAATGTCACCTTTTTCCCACCTTTTTAAGGAGCGCTGTAAGTGGCTGATCCATTGGCGGTCCCGTCTTGTCTCCCTGTAACGTATGTCTGCTCTTAGCGGGATTGTGCCGAAAATATAATTTCAGGTATTATGCGTCTTGTACATGTTAAGAATGGACAAAATAAAGCTGCTGTCTGTCTGTGATTGTGCGTTGCCGAACATGCTCCTCTGCTCATAAAACCAGCAATGTCGTCGTCGTCGTCCTATATTTTTTAACGTCATGCTATGATTCATTGGTATCGCGGTACTTCACTACTACCAGTATATGTGTATGTATATAAATATATGTGGGTGTATATTTGTGTATGTAAATATATACTATGTATATAGTATATATGCCATACATATACAGGTATACTCTGTGTTTGTATATATGTATATATGTGTATATGTATAATTGTATACGTATATGTGTATATATGCATATATGCATATTTATGAGTGTATATACAGTGTGTATATATATATATATATATATATATATATATATATATATATATATATATATATATATATATATATATATATATATATATATATATATATATATATATATATATATATATACATCCATTTTCTACCGCTTATTCCCTTCGGGGTCGCGGGGGGCGCTGGAGCCTATCTCAGCTACAATCGGGCGGAAGGCGGGGTACACCCTGGACAAGTCGCCACCTCATCACAGGGCCAACACAGATAGACAGACAAAATTCACACTCACATTCACACACTACGGCCAATTTAGTGTTGCCAATCAACCTATCCCCAGGTGCATATATATATATATATATATATATATATATATATATATATATATATATATATATATATATATATATATATATATATATATATATATATATATATATATATTTTTTTTATATATATATATATATATATATATATATATATATATATATACATATATATATATATACTTGTTGCCCCTGTACATTGGAGTTTAACCCAGTGGACACGATAGTAGCTTCCTTCCCTCTCCGGGTGGGTGGACGGGTCCTGACTGTTGTTTGTGCTTACGCACCAAACAACAGTTCCAAGTACCCTGCTGTTTTGGAGTCCCTGAGAGAGTACTGGAGAGTGCTCCCTCTGGTGATTCCCTTGTTCTACTGAGGGACTGCAACGCTCACGTATGCACTGACAGTGAGACATGGAGAGGCCTAATTGGGAGAAACGGCCGCCCTGATCTGAATCAGTGTTTTGTTATTGGACTTTTGTGCTCATCACAGATTTTCGATGACAAACACCATGTTCAAACATAAGGTTGTCCATATGTGCACTTGGCGCCAGGACACCCTAGGCAGCAGTTCCATGATCAACTTTGTGGTTGTATCATCGGATTTGTGGTCTCATGTTTTACACACTCGAGTGAAGAGAGGGGCGGAGCTTTCAAACAACATCACCTGGTGGTGAGTCGGCTAAGATGCTGTGGGACGATGCCGGACAGACCTGGCAGGCCCAAACGCAAAGTGAGGGTCTGCTCAGAACGTCTGGCAGAGTCCCCAATCAGAGAGAGTTTAAATTCCCACCTCTGGAAGAACTTAGAACATGTTACAAGGGAGGCGCTGGACATCAAGCCCGAGTGGACCATGTTCCGTGCTTAATTGTCGAAGCAGCGGACCGCAGGTGTGGCTGCAAGGTGGTTAGTGCCTGCCGTGGCGGTAATCCCAGAACCCGTCAAGCTGAAGAAGGAGTCCTATCAGGTCCTTTTGACTCACGAGACAATGAAGGCAGTGGACAGATACCGAAAGGCCAAGCGGTGTGCGGCTTTGTCGGTTGCAGAGGCAAAAACTCGGACATGTGAAGAGTTTGGAGAAGCCTTGGAGAATGACTTCTGGATGACTTCGAAGCCATTCTGGACAACCGTATACTGCTTTAGGAGGCAAAAACCGTTCACTGTCAACATTGTGTTTAGTGGGGACGGCGTGCTGTTGACGCCGACTGCGGATGTTGTGGGTCCGTGGAAGGAATACTTTGAAGACCTGCTCAATTGTCAATATAAACAAGTATCAAATAATTGCAGTTGCATATTACTTCAAGGGAATTTAGAAAGTCTCCAAGGAGGAAGCATATAGCATAGAAGGTATTCAGTAACTAACTTGTCAGTATCATTCAACTTTCTACCTCATTAACTTAAAGGCCTACTGAAAGCCACTACTACCGATCACGCAGTCTGATAGTTTATATATCAATGATGAAATCTTAACATTGCAACACATGCCAATACGGCCGGGTTAACTTATAAAGTGCAATTTTAAATTTCCCGGGAAATATCCGGTTGAAAACGTCTCGGTATGATGACGTTTGCGCGTGACGTCACGGAGCGAACGGAAGTATTGGCACACCATTGTGTCCCAATACAAACAGCTCTGTTTTCATCGAAAAATTCCACAGTATTCTGGACATCTGTGTTGGTGAATCTTTTGCAATTTGTGTAATGAACAATTGTAACAAACGCACCCAAGTTCCCCGGGTGTCTTTGCCACTACGCAATTAAGGAGTCACGGGTGGGACCTGATATTCAGCTGGGAATGATTAATATATTAAATAAACACAAGACATGTATAACTATTAGCCACAAAACGATCAGGCTTATATTTAATATGCCACAAATTAATCCCGCATAGCAAACAACTCCCCCCTCCCGTCCATATAACCCGCCAATATAAATCAAACACCTACACAACACACTAAATCCCACAGCCCAAAGTTCATATAACACATATATTTCCCCAAAGTCCCAAAAGTTACGTACGTGACATGCACGTAGCGTGACATGCACGTACGGGCAAGCGGTGAATGTTTGAAAGCCGCAGCAGTGTACTCACAGTACCGAGACTGCGCATCCAACTCAAAGTCCTCCTGGAAAGAGTCCCTGTTCTCCCGGTTCTCCACAGGCCAATGGAAAGCACACCAAAAAAGTCAAAAGGCAGATTATTCCAAGGAGTGGCTCCGTGGCAAAAAACACTGCGTCTGACAGGTGCTCCAGGTGGTTAGTGACGTCACTTTCCGCTTCCGCCGGGTCTGATAGAACCGGATGCCTTTTATATCCCCACATATTATTTACGTACATATTTAATATTAACAAGATTATTAAATACGCCTGTAACAGTTTATAATAAGTAAATGGATGACAATAAGTATATATATATATTTATTTTCCCAGCTGAGCACCAGTTAACTGTGACTGGCAATTTATTATATATATATATATATCGATGGACCCCTATGGCCATTACATTCCCCCCCCCCCAGCCAGCGGCTTATGGGGACCATAATAGGGTTTCATGTTTACCACATTAATAGTATCCACCTTACACTTATCAGTCAACCAACGAATACTGTAATTTACAGGACCCAACTTCTTCTCTACCCGCACAGGACCTAACCATCTGGGTGCTAGTTTGGCAGAGAATTTACTTGAAGCTTTGGAAAGTGGGTGCGCCCTAATCCAGACCAGATCCCCAACTACAAAGTGTACATCTTTGTGTCGTGCATTATAATATCTGGCTTGTCGAGCTTTGGACGCGCCTACATGTCTCTCCACTTCCTCCTTTAGGTGTGTGTGTGTAAGTATGGTGTGATATGCAGATGTGTGTGGTGGTGGAGCTTTGTGCACCAGTCGTTCCAGGGGTCCCATCAGATTCCGCCCGAGAGTCAACCTGGCAGGGGTTGAACCAGTCGTCTCATGGACAGCGGTGTTAAGGGCAAACCGGAATTCAGGCAGCCACTTATCCCAGTCTTGATGATGGTTCCCTACGAAGGCGGCAATCATAGTCTTGAGGGTGCGATTGACTCGTTCTGTCATGTTGGTTTGGGGGTGGTAAGCTGTGGTTAGTTTATGGGTTACCCCCCAGGATTCGCACAGACGGGACATCAGTTGGCTTGTGAACTGTGGCCCTCGGTCAGACACAAGATATGTGGGAACTCCCCAGCGAGTGAAAATGTCATTTTTGAGAATTTGGCAGACCTTGGGAGTTTTGGCGTCTTTCAGGGCAAAAAGCTCTACCCACTTGGAGTAGTAGTCCACCACCACCATCAGCACAGAGTTCCGGTCCTTACTGAGGGGAAAAGGTCCCATGAAGTCCACCCCCAGCATCTCTCCTGGGGCGTTGACAGTAGAGGATTGGAGTTGTCCAGCTGGCTTGTCGTTGGGGTTTTTGTATTGTTGACAAGTCCTGCATGCTTGGACGTGACTCCAGACGTCTTTCCTTACTGTCGGCCACCAAGCTACTTCCAGAATCTTCAAGAGCGTCTTCATTCTCCCCAGATGTCCTCCGAATGGACTGTCATGAAAGTAGGCCAGGAACTGCGGCACCAGAGACAATGGCACTACCAGCTGATAATTGAAGCCGCCATACTTAGATGGTACTCCCCGGTACCACACCCCTTGCTGAAGTTGATAGTGGATCCGGCCAGGTGTAGGTTGGTCAACAGAAGGTCCACATTCCAGACATGTTGTATCAGTTTTTTGAGCCTCAGAAAGATCTTGCAGTGTGCTGGGGAGATCTGACCAGTAGGTTTTCGGAACAACAAGGCAAATCTTCCCTTCTGGTGATTGGGGTGCCCGTGACAATGCATCCGGTACCACATTGCAGCAGCCCTTCTTGTAATGGACTCTGAATGTGAATCCCTGTAGTCTCAGCGTCCATCGTGTAAGTCGGGACGAAGTCTTAGGGCAGTTGAATGCCCAGGCAAGAGCACTGTGGTCCGTGAAGACATCAAAAGTTGTTCCCTCGAGGAAATGTCTCCACTTCTCAACTGCCCACACCACAGCCAAGCACTCTTTTTCGGCAGTGGAGTAGCGGACTTCAGCTCCTTGGAGCGCTCTGGAGGCAAAGGCAATTGGCCGTTCTTCACCTTCAAGGCGTTGCATCAGGACCGCGCCGAGGCCCAAGTCACTGGCATCACAGTGAACCTGGAAACTGATTTGTGGATGGGGCTGAGCAAGCACTGGTGGAGACTGTAAAAGGGATTTGAGGTGGTCGAAGGCCTCCTGGCAGGTAGGACTCCACTCCCAAGGAACATCCTTCTTCTTTAGTTGGTTTAGAGGAGACGAAATGTCGGCCAGCCTGGGGATGAACTTGTGGTACCAGCCGACCATGCCAAGAAACCTCTGAAGACTCTTCAGGTCTGTGGGAGGGGGGTATGCAGTTATTGCTGATATTTTTTCCGGATCTACTTCCACTCCTTTGCCTGATATTAGGTGTCCAAGGAAGGTGAGCTGATCTTGAAGTAGGTGGCATTTCTTGATGTTGAGTGTAAGGTTTGCTTGTTGTAATTTTGCAAACACCGCTTCAAGGTCAAGCAGGTGTTGTTCTTCTGTTTGTGAAAACACAATGATGTCATCAATGTACACGAAACAGATCCTTCCCCTAAGCTCACCCAGAACTGTCTCCATTAAACGCTGGAAGGTCGCCCCAGCATTGCGCAGTCCAAATGGCATGACTTTAAATTGATATAGGCCCAGATGTGTGATCATGGCAGTCTTTGGCTTGCTATCCTCATCCATGGCAACCTGCCAGTAGCCACTCTGCAGGTCAAGGGAGCTGAAATATTTTGCACCTTGCAATGACTCCAGGATCTCATGTATGAGGGGCATGGGATAGGCGTCATGCTGGGTTTTGGCGTTCAAGCCCCTGTAGTCCACACAGAATCGGGGTGTTCCGTCCTTCCTGGGTGTCAGAACAACAGGAGAGGCCCACGGAGATGTTGATGGCTCTATCACTCCAGTGCTGATCATTTTTTTGATTTGTTCCTCGATTATTTCTTGTTTTTGACTGGACACTCTGTAAGGACGGAACACCCCGATTCTGTGTGGACTACAGGGGCTTGAACGCCAAAACCCAGCATGACGTCTGGAGTCACGTCCAAGCATGCAGGACTTGTCAACAATACAAAAACCCCAACGACAAGCCAGCTGGACAACTCCAATCCTCTACTGTCAACGCCCCAGGAGAGATGCTGGGGGTGGACTTCATGGGACCTTTTCCCCTCAGTAAGGACCGGAACTCTGTGCTGATGGTGGTGGTGGACTACTACTCCAAGTGGGTAGAGCTTTTTGCCCTGAAAGACGCCAAAACTCCCAAGGTCTGCCAAATTCTCAAAAATGACATTTTCACTCGCTGGGGAGTTCCCACATATCTTGTGTCTGACCGAGGGCCACAGTTCACAAGCCAACTGATGTCCCGTCTGTGCGAATCCTGGGGGGTAACCCATAAACTAACCACAGCTTACCACCCCCAAACCAACATGACAGAACGAGTCAATCGCACCCTCAAGACTATGATTGCCGCCTTCGTAGGGAACCATCATCAAGACTGGGATAAGTGGCTGCCTGAATTCCGGTTTGCCCTTAACACCGCTGTCCATGAGACGACTGGTTCAACCCCTGCCAGGTTGACTCTCGGGCGGAATCTGATGGGACCCCTGGAACGACTGGTGCACAAAGCTCCACCACCACACACATCTGCATATCACACCATACTTACACACACACACCTAAAGGAGGAAGTGGAGAGACATGTAGGCGCGTCCAAAGCTCGACAAGCCAGATATTATAATGCACGACACAAAGATGTACACTTTGTAGTTGGGGATCTGGTCTGGATTAGGGCGCACCCACTTTCCAAAGCTTCAAGTAAATTCTCTGCCAAACTAGCACCCAGATGGTTAGGTCCTGTGCGGGTAGAGAAGAAGTTGGGTCCTGTAAATTACAGTATTCGTTGGTTGACTGATAAGTGTAAGGTGGATACTATTAATGTGGTAAACATGAAACCCTATTATGGTCCCCATAAGCCGCTGGCTGGGGGGGGGGGGAATGTAATGGCCATAGGGGTCCATCGATATATATATATATATAATAAATTGCCAGTCACAGTTAACTGGTGCTCAGCTGGGAAAATAAATATATATATATACTTATTGTCATCCATTTACTTATTATAAACTGTTACAGGCGTATTTAATAATCTTGTTAATATTAAATATGTACGTAAATAATATGTGGGGATATAAAAGGCATCCGGTTCTATCAGACCCGGCGGAAGCGGAAAGTGACGTCACTAACCACCTGGAGCACCTGTCAGACGCAGTGTTTTTTGCCACGGAGCCACTTCTTGGAATAATCTGCCTTTTGACTTGTTTGGTGTGCTTTCCATTGGCCTGTGGAGAACCGGGAGAACAGGGACTCTTTCCAGGAGGACTTTGAGTTGGATGCGCAGTCTCGGTACCGTGAGTACACTGCTGCGGCTTTCAAACAATCATCGCTTGCCCGTACGTGCATGTCACGTACGTAACTTTTGGGACTTTGGGGAAATATATGTGTTGTATGAACTTTGGGCTGTGGGATTTAGTGTGTTGTGTAGGTGTTTGATTTATATTGGCGGGTTGTATGGACGGGAGGGGGGAGTTGTTTGCTATGCGGGATTAATTTGTGGCATATTAAATATAAGCCTGATCGTTTTGTGGCTAATAGTTATACATGTCTTGTGTTTATTTAATATATTAATCATTCCCAGCTGAATATCAGGTCCCACCCGTGACTCCTTAATTGCGTAGTGGCAAAGACACCCGGGGAACTTGGGTGCGTTTGTTACACAATGAAGACTGTAAAGAAGAAAGCTGTAGGTGGGATCGGTGTATTAGCGGCGGACTACAGCAACACAACCAGGAGGACTTTGAGATGGATAGCAGACGCGCTACCGTGAGTACAGCTTTGGCTTCCAAACATTTGATCGCTTGCCCGTACGTGCGTGTCACGTACGTAACTTTGGGGAAATATACAGTATGTTTCTTGCCGACTCTGATGGCGGCCGGGGTGTCGTCGAAAGCTACAACGCCCGCCGCCGAACCGCTGTCCTCACCTTGACTTCCTCCGTCTCCGGGCCGCCGACCGCATCGGTGATCGGGTGAAGTCCTTCGTCGCGCCGTCGATCGCTGGAACGCAGGTGAGCACAGGTCGTGATGAGCAGATGAAAGCTGGCGTAGGTGCAGAGCTAATGTTTTTAGCATAGCTCTGTCGAGGTCCCGTGGCTAAGATTCTTCAATGGCGTCATTAGCAACAGCATTGTTAAGCTGGAAAGCATTAACCGTGTAGTTACATGTCCATGGTTTAATAGTATTGTTGATTTTCTGTCTATCCTTCCAGTCAGGGGTTTATTTAATTTGTTTCTATCTGCATTTAAGCCCGATGCTATCACGTTAGCTCCGTAGCTAAAGTGTTTCGCCGATGTATTGTCGTGGAGATAAAAGTCACTGTGAATGTCCATTTCGCGTTCTCGACTCTCATTTTCAAGAGGATATAGTATCCGAGGTGGTTTAAAATACAAATCCGTGATCCACAATAAAAAAAGGAGAAAGTGTGGAATCCAATGAACCCTTGTACCTAAGTTACGGTCAGAGCGAAAAAAGATACGTCCTGCACTGCACTTTAGTCCTTCACTCTCACGTTCCTCATCCACAAATCTTTCATCCTCGCTCAAATTAATGGGGTAATCGTCGCTTTCTCGGTCAGAATCGCTCTCGCTGCATTGTAAACAATGGGGAAATGTGAGGAGTCCTTCAACCTGCGACGTCACGCTACTTCCGGTATAGGCAAGGCTTTTTTATCAGCGACCAAAAGTTGCGAACTTTATCGTCGATGTTCTCTACTAAATCCTTTCAGCAAAAATATGGCAATATCGCAAAATGATCAAGTATGACACATAGAATGGATCTGCTATCCCCGTTTAAATTTTTAAAAATCATTTCAGTAGGCCTTTAAAGGCCTACTGAAACCCACTACTACCAACCACGCAGTCTGATAGTTTATATATCAATGATGAAATCTTAACATTGCAACACATGCCAATACGGCCGGGTTAACTTATAAAGTGCAATTTTAAAATTCCCGCCACACTTCCGGTTGAAAAACTCCTTTGGATATGATTTATGCGCGTGACGTCACAAAAGCAACGGAAGTGGTTGGACCCCATCGGACCCGATAGAAAAGCCTCTTGTTTTCTTCGACAAAATTCCACAGTATTCTGGACATCTGTGTTGGTGAATCTTTTGCAATTTGTTTAATGAACAATGGAGGCTACAAAGAAGAACGTTGTAGGTGGGATCGATCGGTGTCTTAGCGGCTAAGTACAATACTTACAGCAACACAACAAGGACTACTTACTACGCCTAGCCGATGCTTGCCGCCAAACCCACGGATGAAGTCCTTCGTCGCGCCGTTGATCGCTGGAATGCAGGTGAGCACGGCTGTTGATGGGAAGATGAGGGCTGGCTGGCGTAGGTGGAGCGCTAATGTTTTATCATAGTTCTGTGAGGTCCGGTTGCTAAGTTGCTAAATTAGCGTTAGCGTCATTAGCAACAGCATTTTTAAGCCTTACCAGGCTGAGAATTTTTAACCGTGTAGTTACATGTACATGGTTTAATAGTATTGTTGGTCTTCTGTCTATCCTTCCAGTCAGGGGTTTATTTATTTTGTTTCTATCTTCATTTGAGAATGATGCTATCACGTTAGCTCAGTAGCTAAGTGTGTCACCGATGTATTGTCTTGGAGATAAAAGTCACTTTAAATGTCCATTTCGCGTGCTCGACTCTCATTTTCAAGAGGATATAGTATCCGAGGTGGTTTAAAATACAAATCCGTGATCCACAATAGAAAAAGGAGAGAGTACATAGTTCTGTGAGGTCTGGTTGCTAAGTTGCTAAATTAGCCTTAGCG
The DNA here is from genome assembly GCF_033978785.1 of Entelurus aequoreus. NCBI lineage: Eukaryota > Metazoa > Chordata > Actinopteri > Syngnathiformes > Syngnathidae > Entelurus > Entelurus aequoreus. The sequence goes on along the minus strand of NC_084738.1, from coordinate 43,153,390 downwards.
TCGTTACCAACAGCATAGTTAAGCCTTACCAGGCTGAGAATTTTTAACCGTGTAGTTACATGTACATGGTTTAATATTATTGTTGGTCTTCTGTCTATCCTTCCAGTCAGGGGTTTATTTATTTTGTTTCTATCTTCATTTGAGAACGATGCTATCACATTAGCTCAGTAGCTAAGTGTGTCACCGATGTATTGTCTTGGAGATAAAAGTCACTTTAAATGTCCATTTCGCGTGCTCGACTCTCATTTTCAAGAGGATATAGTATCCGAGGTGGTTTAAAATACAAATCCGTGATCCACAATAGAAAAAGGAGAGTGTGGAATCCAATGAGCCAGCTTGTACCTAAGTTACGGTCAGAGCGAAAAAAGATACGTCCATCACTGCCTCTCAAGTCCTTCACTGTAACGTTCCTCATCTACGAATCTTTCATCCTCGCTCAAATTAATGGGGTAATCGTCACTTTCTCGGTCCGAATCTCTCTCGCTCCATTGTAAACAATGTGGAATTGTGAGGAATACTAGCTCCTGTGACGTCACGCTACTTCCGGTACAGGCAAGGCTTTTTTTTATCAGCGAGCAAAAGTTGCGAACTTTATCGTCGATTTTCTCTACTAAATCCTTTCAGCAAAAATATGGCAATATCGCGAAATGATCAAGTATGACACATAGAATGGATCTGCTATTCCTGTTTAAATAAAAAAAAAATCATTTCAGTAGGCCTTTAACCTAATACATTTTTGTTGCCTCTGGGTGTTGTCAAAAATACAATTACCACTTCAATTTAACTTAAAAATAGCTGTGTTTTTTATACTTTTCATAACATTGTTCTCTGTATTTTCACTTGAGCAAACATTTTTCACTCTACAAAAAGATACAAGTATGTTTGATTTGTACTGATACCATATCGGATTAATATCCGTGTTGGCCAACAAAGCGAACACATCGGCTATAATGTATTGGAAGTTAAAAAAATGACTCCCATGCTACTTCACATAAATGACCATGGTCGATTTTGGCCCTGTATTCTGTGTAGCTGTTCAGTTTAAAAGCTGTTGACATGAGAAAAAATTGGCTGGGAAAAAGTGCTATATTCTGGGTGGTTAAGTCAAAGGTTAGTAAGAATCAGACCTGGCTTTGCTTGGACGCCACACTGTTGTCGCTTTGCATTTTTCACATCTTTACAGTGCATTCTTCCTGTGAAGAAGGTATGGAACTAATTGCTGCAATGGTGCTGAGGCCCACGTGTTCCATGCTGTAGCCTAGCAACAGGCGACTCTGCCATTTCTTCGCCCAACGCTCACAAACTCTCTTTCTCTATCTCAGTTTTTATGAAAAGCGCTTCTTAAATGTTTTCTCCTCACCAAAACTGCTGCATGCAAATCAGTGGGGGAAAGTGCATCATCGGGTTTCTGTGCTCCTGTGTGTCTATCTCTTTGGGTCTGCTTTGTGTGTGTTTTGGGAGCAGCAGAGCAGCAAAGTTAATTGGCTTCAGCTGAGAGAAGCGAAACAATAGATTTAGACACACAGACGCTGTCAGAAAGTCACGCGGGGACAAACAACCGCGCAGCATCTCTTAATATTAAAGTGTCGCTCGGCCGGGTCCAAACAATAACAATCTATTATTTTATATAGTTATTAAGATGCGTATTAGATCAGTGTGTGTCGCTGGGGGAGCGTGTGGACTTTGTGGTGTGACAGTTGTGCTTCTTTTGAGGGTCATTGATTTTGTAATGATGGGTTTTTAACAATAAAAATAGCGGAAATCTTAGATCGATTGTGTTTGTGTTCTCCAATAGATAGGTGCAAGATTATTTTGTGATGACAGTTTTTTGTGTAAGAAAATCTAGGCATGTAAGATACTTCTGATACCCAACAAATATTGTTTGCACGCATGAATTTTCCACTTAGAGGACATCTTAAACTTAATTTTTATTATAGTGGTACCTCAATTTTCATATGCCTCACTTTTTGGAAGATCGACTTTTGATTACATTTTCGCTAAATATTTGCCCTGGTTTTCGTATATCATTTGGGTTGTCGTATGACGGAACGTTGAGCGTAATAAACTAGCCAGTTTGCCAGAGTATCATATCCTTCTCTCAATGCATTCACATCTTATTTGAATAAAGTGCAATTGATTGATTGATTGAGACTTTTATTAGTAGGTTGCACAGTGAAGTACATATTCCGTACAATTGACCACTAAATGGTAGCACCCGAATAAGTTTTTCAACTTGTTTAAGTCGGGGTCCACTTAAATTGATTCATGATACAGATATATACTATCATATATACTATCATCATAATACAGTCATCACACAAGATAATCACATTGAATTATTTACATTATTTAAAATCAGGGGTGTGGAGGGGGGGGGGGGATATGGACATCAAGTAGTGGACATAGAGAGAGAGAGAGAGAGAGAGAGAGAGAGAGAGATCAGAAGGCATAAGAAAAAGAAAAAGTATCTGCATTTGATTGTTTACATTTGATTATTAGCAATCCGGGGAGGGTGTTAGTTTAGGGTTGTAGCTGCCTGGAGGTTAAGGAAGTAGTTTGACATGTACTTCGGTATCAGGGAGGTGTAGCGGATTTTATAGACTAGGCTCAGTGCAAGTTGTTTAACTCTGTCCTCCACCTTGAGCCAGCCCACTTTAGAGAAGTGGGTAGGAGTGAGGTGGGATCTGGGGTGGAGGTCTAGAAGTAACCTGACTAGCTTGTTCTGAGATGTTTGGAGTTTAGATTTGAGGGTTTTGGAGGTGCTAGGGTACCAGGAGGTGCATGCGTAATCGAAAAAGGGTTGAACGAGAGTTCCCGCCAGAATCCTCAAGGTGCTTTTGTTGACCAGAGAGGAGATTCTGTAGAGAAATCTCGTTCGTTGGTTAACCTTTTTGATTACCTTGGTTGCCATTTTATCACAGGAAAGGTTAGCCTCTAGAATGGAACCTAGGTAGGTGACCTCATCTTTCCTGGTGATGACACTGTCACCTACTTTTATGGTGAAGTCATTGACTCTCTTAAGTTTGATGTGGGACCCAAACAGGATGGATTCTGTTTTACCCAAGTGGATGGATAGTTTGTTGTCAGCGAGCCAGGTGCAAGTTCTACAGAGCTCAGCACTGAGGATTTTCTCCACCTGTGACTTGTCCTTGCCGGATACCAGCAGGGCAGAGTCATCCGCAAAAAAAACAATTCACAGTCGCATGCCGATGACATGTCGTTTATGTATATTAGGAACAGTAAAGGTCCCAATATACTGCCTTGGGGGACTCCACAGCTCACCGAGAGGGGGGGGGGGGGGGGGGGGGACACGGTGCCGTTCACCTCTACCACCTGCTCCCTCCCCTCCAAGTAAGATTGCATCCAGCTCCAAGAGGTTTTGTTAAATCCGATTGCTCTGAGCTTATCCAACAGTATAGCGTGGTTAACGGTGTCAAAGACCTTCTGAAGGTCCAGCATGACCATGCCGCAGTATTTGCCCGCGTCCACCTCATGTTTGATGTGGTCGGTCAGATAGAGAAGGCATGTGTCAGTGGAGTGGTTAGTTCTGAAGCCGGATTGGAATTTGTACATGAGTTTATTAGTGGCAAGGTAACTATCCACCTGTTCATAAACTATGCAACCGGCACTTTATGTTGATTTAACAAGAGGAAACCTTTTCTGCACAAATTTTCAACATTCAAAAATGTTTTAATCACTTGTGACTTTTGCAGCCGTGCTGTACTGTAGCTAAACGTTTTGTGTTGTTGCTTTATGGTATTGTTTTGTGGCTTTGGCATTTGTTGTGAGATTTCTCAGCTGCTGTAGGTATACGCCATTCGTGTTTTGCCGACTGATGGCGAGGACGCCACAGACTGGCAGTCAGATTTGAGTAAAGTCTAACGTCATTGTTATTAAAAGTGCAAAACTTGATAAAAAGTCTGCAGTTCTTAAATCCAATGTATTCCTTTTTCTAGTACTGAAAAAACTGATCGATTGCCTTATCAAACGATGTGGGATCGATACCTATCTTCCAGAAGGCAAACTTGCTATATAATGTACTGTATTTTTCGGACCATGGGGCGCACAGAATTATAAGATGCATTAAAAGGGTCATATTTTATTTTGTCTATATTTAAAACACTTCCTTGTGGTCGACTTGATGTGTAATAGTGGTTCTTTGGTCAAAATGTTGCATATATTGTTTTACAGGCTATCTTCAATCTACTTTCTGACCATCTCGTCAGGATGCGTCATTAAATGGTAGATGGTAAATGGGTTATACTTGTATAGCGCTTTTCTACCTTCAAGGTACTCAAAGCGCTTTGACACTATTTCCACATTCACCCATTCACACACACATTCACACACTGATGGCGGGAGCTGCCATGCAAGGCCCTAACCACGACCCATCAGGAGCAAAGGTGACGTGTCTTGCTCAAGGACACAACGGGTGTGACAAAGTTGGTAGAAGGTGGGATTGTACCAGGAACCCTCAGATTGCTGGCACGGCCATTCTCCCAACCGCGCCACGCCGTCCCTACCTACGTCGTTCTGTGGGCGCTCTTATTTGCGTGGCTCCAATTCGACTGCATCTTTGTGGTACCAGTAGTTTTTAGCGCTTCCATAGTGGGTCTACTGACAGATATACGTTGGAACTGTACGGCTACTTTATATTACAAAACCCAAAACCCAAAACCAGTGAAGTTGTGTAAATCGTAAATAAAAACAGAATACAATGGTTTGCAAATCCTTTTCAACTTATATTCAATTGAATAGACTGCAAAGACAATATATTAAATGTTCGAACTGAGAAACTTATTTTTTTATGCAAATAATCAATGTCAGCACACAACGCAGCGAACGCTGCGTGCCGCCATTGTTGTTTGAATCGAACAGTCACTTCGGCACTTAGTCACATCTATGAAACCCCGCCCGGCGATCCTGATTGGTTCATTATTTTTTGCTATCTGGAAGGAGTTTGCAACGCCTTCGAGCCCAGAACCTTGTGTGTAACTCAGCGAACTACAAGGATCTGGCGAGAGTCAGGTTAGGTCTGGACTACAGTCAGGACAGTCTAGTACCCACACTCTTTTACTATGAAGCCACGCTGTTGTAACACATGCAGAATGTGGCTTGGCACTGTCTTGCTGAAATAAGCAGGGGAGACCATGAAAAAGGTGTTGCTCCAAAATCTGTACATACCTTTCAGCATTAATGGTGCCTTCTGGGGCGGTATAGCTCGGTTGGTAGAGCGGCTGTGCCAGCAACTTGAGGGTTGCAGGTTCGATCCCCGCTTCCGCCATCCTAGTCACTGCCGTTGTGTCCTTGGGCAAGACACTTTACCCACCTGCTCCCAGTGCCACCCACACTGGTTTAAATGTAACTTAGATATTGGGTTTCACTATGTAAAAGCGCTTTGAGTCACTAGAGAAAAGCGCTATATAAATATAATTCACTTCACTTCACTTCACTTCACAGATGTGAAGGCCTTGGGCACTAACACCCCCATACCATCACAGATGCTGGCTTTTGAACTTTGCGCCTATAACTTTCCGGATGGTTCCTTTCCTCTTTTGTACGGAGGACACCACGTCCACAGTTTCCAAAAACAATTTGAAATGTGGACTCGTCAGACCACTGAACACTTTTCCACTTTGCATCAGTCCATCTTAGATGAGCTCGGGCCCAGCGAAGCGTTTCTGGGTGTTGTTGATAAATGGCTTTCACTTTGCATAGTAGAGTTTTAACTTGTACTTACAGATGTAGCCACAAACTGTAGTTACTGACTAGTTTTCTGAAGTGTTCCTGAGCCCATGGGGTGATATCCTTTACACACTGTCGCATTTTGATGCAGTACCACCTGAGGGATCGAATGTCACGGGCATTGCCGCTTACGTGCAGTGATTCCTCCAGATTCTTTGAACCTTTTGATGATATTACGGACCGTAGATGGTGAAATCCCAAAATTCCTTGCAATAGCTCATTGAGAAAGAGAAGCTGCTTTTATACCCAATCATGGCACCCACCTGTTCCCAATTAGCCTGTTCACCTGTGGGATGTTCCAAATAAATGTTTAATGAGCATTCCTCTGTCTTTTTTGCCACTTGTGCCAGCTTTTTTGAAACATGTTGCAGGCATCTAATTCCAAATGAGCTAATATTTGCAAACAATAACGTTTACCAGTTCGAACGTTAAGTATCTTGTCTTTGCAGTGTATTAACTGAATATAGGTTGAAAAGGATTTGGAAATCATTGTATTCTGGTTTTATTTACGATTTACACAACGTGCCAACTTCACTGGTTTTGGGTCTTGTAGAAATGGCAACAGTGGAGGATGAATACCCCACAACAGGAGGATAGAAAAAAGAAGGAGCTTATTGACTACGTCGTGGACTACAATGGTGGATGTGTGCAAATGTTCAGGACTAATGGAGATCCCAAATATGTAACAGCAGGTACCAATAGTTAAGAACATTTGGTTTTGCATAACCGGTAGAAACAAAACGTTAGAATATGTCTCATAATAGGTGCCATTGTGGGGTCCTTATACATACACCATAATAATAACCGTATGTTGAAGCACAGTACGTCTGACTATAATAGCCGTTAAGCGTTGCGGCTTAGTAGCTTACCAAAGTCGTACTTTACATTTTGACAGATTTATGAGCGCTGTGTATTTTTCTATATTCTCAATGAGATATCAACATTTTATTGAACATGTGTCAACTTGCAGTCCACACATCTCTTATGTGTTACTGCCATCTACTGGTCACGTTTTATTACATCATGTATTGAAATAAAATTGCTTTGTGGTCGGTATGCAAAACCAGAACTAATACGTACATTAGGAGCACCGGGTTGTAAGGTGCACTGTTGATTTTTGAGAAAATGAAAGTATTGTAAGTGCACTTTATATTCTCCAAAATACGGTAATTTAGTCTAAGAATATAAACCGATGTACTGTTTATTGCCTAATCGTTACACCCCGAGTTTATAACTCTTTGGCCGGGACTTACAAGTGACTTGCAATTATCTTGAAAAACGCTAAAGGGCAGTGTTTTATTAAGTGAGCAACAACAACTCTTGTTGACCAGCTATCAGCTTTCTGTGTGTAATAGTAAACAATTGCTAATGAAGCGCTGAGAATTGTTGCTCAGAAACCGAAGCAGAAGACCCCTGAACGAGTCAAGGGCAGAAAGGAAAACCGGAAAATGATGTACTAAGAAAGACTGTGGCTTGCGTCACCGCTGACACGAAGCTGCAATTTTTTTCAAGGTGCAAGTAAAGGTCTGCCTGAACCAATGGAAGGGGCAGTCACATAAAGTACAAGACACAATAACTTATTTCAGTCCTTATTTAATTGACAATTAATTATCAATTATGAGAAGTGTAAAAAGAAGTAGAATTTTGACATTTTGTTCTCATTTTAGTTTTGTTATAGCATCTGTATTGTCACACTTTTTCCACTTTATTGCCATTTTCTGGCATATACTCGCCCAATCAACGAGCACGTCCACCAATGATAGTAATGACTCTATTGCAAATTGCATGTAAATACACAAACATCGAGTTGGAAATTTCCACAGAGATCATCCCAATGGACATGTTCTCCCCCGAGTGACATGTTTGTGTGTCCGACCACACAAGATGGTTGGCTTCATCTCTGCGAGACCAGGAGGGCGTGCTCAAGCACCTTCAGTCAGAAACTAATTCTGCACACAAACACAGTTTTGATCCGGTGCGGCAGCCTCTCAGGCACTCTTTGGTGCGAGACGACATTGGCGGAAAGACAGGGGGGTTGGGGGTGAAAGACACAGCGAGTGAGCTAGTACGAAGTGAATTTGTTATTGAAGTGTTTTTTTTCTGGGTTTTCTCCAGCCGGCTTTACTCTCCATCACACCTGTAAACAATAATACACGTGCGCACACACACACGCACACACAGTTAACAGTCTTTCTCACACATACGCTGAAGTTCTCGGGTACAAATGACTTGGACAGTAACACTTTCACTGGCCTGCTAGGTGACATTTCACTGAAAATATATATTTTTTGTTTCTGTTTCTTACAATTGTTAGAATGAAAACATTTATTAATAAAATAGCATTATTATTACAGTGATAGTTTGGTTTTCGTTCGGGATTCGTTCCCAAAGGTCCAACCAAAGCCAAGTCGCACTTAAATCAAAGGAGTTTATCCCATAAGGATTATGGTAATGCCTCAATTTATGAGCCTAATTGGTTCGGTGATGGAGAACTTAACTCAAAAGACTCAAGGTCTCCAATTTGAATGAATTAAAATTCAATTTAATTTGTGCGCCCCGGCCCCAAAAAAAGTCAGCACAATTTTGCAATGTTCCTTAGAATATACTAGTACTATTCTATACTAGTTTTATTAAGTAATATAATAATGTACAGCATTTACCAATGAAAGTGTACTTCTACGGTATCTGTTTTCTGCTGCTTCTCCATCAAACACACCATCAGCAGCTTTTTTCATATTTTCATGGATAAATATCTGCCGTTCAGACATTATTTTAACATTATTAGCTGGCGTTAGACACCTTCGGCTTCAGTATGGCGCAGACTAGCAATTAGGCGCTCAAATTGTTTTGCCAAGTTGGTGACAGGTTTTAGATTATTTATTTTTTTAATTCAATGAATATCATACAGTTTTTCTTCTCAGTACTGTCCTTTACACTCACTTTCTTCCTTCCCATGGTTGTGAAAAAAAAAGTTATGTCGATCTCAAGCTACAAGCTCATTTTAGTGACAAAGACCGGCTGTTTTAGTAGGATCTTAAGGGGTTCACTGTGACATTTGCTACGCCAACTAATGGCGGGGATGCTTGCAACTCAACATTTTGCTTGCAACCTAAAGCATAACAATTAGCTGCGAGACATCTCAAGTCTCAAGTCAAAATGAGGTATCACTGTAATGTAAATTCAATTAATCCCCTCTAGGCACCCAAGAAACATTATATGTATACATATATATATATATATTGCCAAAGTTGCTGTGTTTTATCCGTTAAACAGTGCTCAATTCTGGAGTAGATAGGAAAATTCCTTAGATCAGGAAAAAAACACATGAAGGCTCCATTCCTACAGGTCCCCCTGCTCTTCAGGGAATATATATATATATATATATATATATATATATATATATATATATATATATATATATATATATATATGTATATATATATATATATATATATATATATATATATATATATATATATATATATATATATATATATATATATATATATATATATATATATATATATATATATATATGTGTGTGTGTGTGTATGTAGAGATTCAAGATTGTTTATTGTCATATGCGCAGTTAAGCAGACAGTTTGCCGTACAATGAAAATCTTACTTTGCTAGTCCACCCTTCAACAAGTCACACGGTACTTAGCTAAAATAAAAATATAAATACAAATAAAAATGTATATACAAGGCACAGTAAGTAACATTACATTATTGCACATTCTGATTGACAGTCAACAGTATAAATATGGAGGTGACCTTGGGTCACAGCAGCAGTTAAAGTGTCTTTAGTGATCGACGGTGAAAAGTGTCTACAGTGATGGTTCACAGTTCGGGGGTGGTCATGGTAGCTGTCTTTTGTTCAAAAGATAAAAGTAAAACGGGGGTAAGCTAGCATTCACAAGTTAGCATTCACAAGCCTGATGGCCTGTGGGTAGAAACTGTTTGTCAGTCTCGTAGTCCTGGATTTCAGGCTCCTGTATCGTCTGCCTGATGGTAGGAGGCTGAAGAGACTATGCTGGGGGTGTGTACTGTCCTTTATGATGTCGTGTGCTCTCCTGGTGGCCCTGGTAGAGTACATGTCCTGTAGTGAGGGGAAGGCTGCTCCTGATATGTACTGAGCAGTTTTAATCACTCGCTGGAGTGCCTTCCTGTCCTTAGCAGTGCGGTTTCCATACCAGACCGTGATTGAGCTGGTAAGGGGACACTCAACCGTACTTCTATAGAAGTTGTTGAGAATTTTGGGTGGCATGCCAAATTTTCTCAGCCTTCTGAGGAAGTACAGTCGCTGCTGGGCTTTCTTTACTGTGAGGTGAGGTCCCGAGGAATTAAAGGTTTTCACCCTGTCCACCTCTGTCCCCCCTATGTACAGAGGTGTGTAATGTGCACTCCTTCTCCGTGGGTCAATAATCATCTCCTTGGTCTTGTCTGTGTTCAAGGAGAGATTATTATCCTGACACCAGGCCACCAGTTCCGCTACCTCCCTTCTGTACGCTGCCTCAGCTCCCCCGGTGATCAGTCCGACGACCGTAGTATAGGGATGTGCGTATCGATCCTGTGGTATCGATATATCGATACTCACGCTACTCATTTGGCATCACTTTTCTGAAAAAAGTATCGATATAAACCAAAAAACGGCGTGTGGGGGGTGCAAGCATCACTTTCAGATGTTTTTGATTACTTACTTAACTTACTATGTGCTGGGACACCCCTGTACCTGGCAGAGTATAGAGCTGGCCCAGTCACATCACAGGAGACAGCGAATGAGCGTCGTCAACGTACAACACACACACAGCCAGCCGACAGCGTTGTTACTTTTCCTGAACAGCAATCTGAGACTTCAGTAAAGTGTGACGTGTGACGACATATCTCGAGTACACTAAAGGTGTGATGGTGTCAGACATTTTTGTAGATAATTTTTCCAAGTTCATTTTCTCAGGGAACTGTCTTTCGTATGCAGGTTTATAGGACAAGGAAATCCTAGTTTATTGTGATAAGGAAATTATTGACTTTGCTTCAGAGAAGTGTTATAAGTTTACTTCCACAAAGAGGTTTGAAACATAACATTGTTATGAATAAATGTTTTTTTAAGCTTTTTCTACCAATACTTTTTTTTTTGAGAAATAAGAAGAGTGAAAATGCGTATATTTTTGTTTATATTTAATTTATTTTTCATATTTATGTTATTTATTTTAATTTTACTTTTATTATATATTGACCATAATGAATGTGGTATACATGGTCTGTATTTGTCTTGTGATTTGTCTTAAATAATAACAATAGTAATAATATTTTTGACTGACAAAAATTGCCAATAAGACATTAATGGTATCGGTATCGGTATCGATGAAAATGCAAGAAAAAGTATCGGTATCGTATCGAATCCTAAAAGTGTGGTATCGCCCATCCCTACCGTAGTATCATCTGCAAACTTGATGATACTGGTGGTGTTCTGGGAGGCCACACAGTCGTGTGTGAAGAAGGTGTACAATTGGGGGCTCCTTGCGGGGTTCCTGTGCTTAAAAGTTTGTGCCTGATGTTCGGTTGCCGACTCTGACTGACTAGGGCCGGTTTGTGAGAAAGTTCAAGACCCAGTCACAGAGAGCCGGTGTCAGACCAACAATGAGGAGTTTAGCAGTAAGTTTTTGTGGGATGACCGTGTTAAAAGCAGAGCTGTGGTCCTTGAATAATAGCCTGGCATAGGTGTCCTTGCCCTCTAAGTGGGTGAGGGTGGTGTGGATGACGGTGTTGACTGCATCCTCAGTGGACCGGTTCTGCCGGTAGGCAAACTGTAGAGGGTCCAGTGTGTCTGGGATGGTCTTCTTGATGTGTGACATGACTATCCTCTCGAAGCACTTCGTCACTATTGGGGTAAGTGCAACAGGGCGATAGTCATTCAGACAGGTCACAGTGTTTTTCTTTGGCAGGGGCACGATGGTGCTGGTCTTGAAGCAGGTGGGCACCACAGCTTGTGCTAATGACAAGTTGTATATGTCAGCAAGTACGTCAGCCAGCTCTGATGAACAGACCCTGAGGGCCTGGCCAGGGATGTTGTCTGGGCCGGCTGCCTTCCGTGGGTTTGTTCTCCTCAGAACTGTACGTACCTCTGCTGTTGTCACAGTGAGTGGTGGGTCCTGTGTGCGCTCCGTGGTCAGAACCCCTCTCTGTTGGTTGGTGTTGAGGACCTTGAAGCGGGCGTAGAACTCATTCAGCTCATCTGGCAGTGAGCGTTGGCTGTTTGTGACCCCCCTGCTCCCCTGCTAGTAGTCTGTGATGTGTTGCAGGCCTTGCCACATGCGCCGGGAATCTGTGGTGGAGTAGAATCTCTCCAGCTTTAGTCTTTATTGTCCCTTGGCCTCGCTGATGGATTTACGCAGGTCATATCTGGCCTTCTTGTAGTCCTCAGCGTTGCCTGAAACAAATGCAGTGGAGCGGGCATGTAGCTTGGACCGAACATAACAGTTAATCCAGGGTTTTTGGTTTGGGTATATCTTGTATTGTTTTGTGGGAACAATGTTTTCCACACATGTGCTGATGTAGCCAGTTACACTGGAAGCATATTCCTCTATGTCCACAGTACCGTCATCCCTATGAGAAGCATTTTTGAACATGTCCCAGTATGTACTCCCAAAGCAGTCCTGAAGCACTAGTTCAGTGTCTTCATTCCACACTTTAACAGTTTTACTCACTAGGGGGGCTTGTTTGAGGCGCTGTCTGTACGCTGGATATAGAAAATCTGAGATGTGATCAGATAGTCCAATGTGTGGTCTGGGTACAGCCTTGTAGGCTCTCCTCACGTTGCAGTATATTTGGTCCAGAGTGTTTTTCTCCCTCGTAGGAAAGTTCACATACTGATGGTATTTCAGGAGGACACTCTTTAGGTTGCGGTGGTTAAAATCCCCAGCTACCGTGAACGCAGCATCGGGGTGTGCAGTCTCTTGTTTACTGATGACGTCATGCAGCAGCTTCAGCGCTGTTGTGGAGTCCGCCCGTGGCGGGATGTAAACAGACAGTATAAACACTGCACTGAACTCCCTTGGCAGGTAAAAAGGTCTGCATTTCACCATCAAAATCTCAATGTTGTCCGAGCAGTGTCTTTCAACCACCTGTATGTCCAAGCACCAGCGGTTACTCACATAAACACAGACACCCCCGCCTCTCGCCTTTCTTGAAGCCATTGTCCAGTCTCCAGGGTAGACTGAGTGCGTTGCTAGCTGGATAGCAGAGTCTGGGATGTTGTCCGAAAGCCAGGTTTCCGTGAAAATAAGAGCACAGCATTCTCTCAGTTCACGCTGGGATGTAATCTGGTTAGCATGTAGCCCCGCTTTCTTGCCCTGCCGCCTTGTTGTTGTTATATATATATATATATATATATATATATATATATATATATATATATATATATATATATATATACATATATATATATATATATATATATATATATATATATATATATATATATATATATATATATATATATATATATATATATATACACATATATATATATATATATATATATATATATATATACATACATATATATATATATATATATATATATATATATATATATATATATATATATATATATATATATATATATATATATATATATATATATATATATATATATATATATACACTACCGTTCAAAAGTTTGGGGTCACATTGAAATGTCCTTATTTTTGAAGGAAAAGCACTGTACTTTTCAATGAAGATAACTTTAAACTAGTCTTAATTTTAAAGAAATACACTCTATACATTGCTAATGTGGAAAATGACTATTCTAGCTGCAAATGTCTGGTTTTTGGTGCAATATCTACATAGGTGTATAGAGGCCCATTTCCAGCAACTATCACTCCAGTGTTCTAATGGTACAATGTGTTTGCTCATTGGCTCAGAAGGCTAATTGATGATTAGAAAACCCTTGTGCAATCATGTTCATACATCTGAAAACAGTTTAGCTCGTTACAGAAGCTACAAAACTGACCTTCCTTTGAGCAGATTGAGTTTCTGGAGCATCACATTTGTGGGGTCAATTAAATGCTCAAAATGGCCAGAAAAAGATAACTTTCATCTGAAACTTGACAGTCTATTGTTGTTCTTAGAAATGAAGGCTATTCCATAAAATTGTTTGGGTGACCCCAAACTTTTGAACGGTAGTGTATATATATATATGTATAAATACATTAAATACATATATATATATATATATATATATATATATATATATATATATATATATATATATATATATATATATATATATATATATATATATATATATATATATATATGTATTTATACATATATATATATATATATATGCAGGGGCGTCACTAGCTTTTAAGGACAGGGGGGGCTTAGCCCCCGGGAGATGCACAGGATGCAAACGAACGTAGCGCAAGAGCACAAAACTTCACAAACAGCTAATAAAGACTTAGAAATTAATCATTGTTATTATTATTATTTCATTGGGTTTATTTTCAATGTGTGTTCAGTACAACAACAAACATGGGTTTGCACAGTGACATTTTGTTTACAGCATCAACAAGAAACAATTACTCGCATGATCCGTCAAGATACACTGAAACACAATGAAAGTGGCATACTTGCCAACCTTGAGACCTCCAACATCGGGAGGTGGGGGCTAGGGGGTGGGGGGGCGGTAGGCGTGGTTGGGGGCGTGGTTATTTACAGCTAGGATTCACCAACTGGAGTATTTCATATATATTTCCTATATATATATATATATATATATATATATATATATATATATATATATATATATATATATATATATATATATATTTTTTTTTTTTTTTTATTTACATAGAAAAAAAAAATACTTGAATTTCAGTGTTCCAGTGGCTATCCATTAGATGGCAGTATTGTCCTGTTTAACTTCTCCGTTAATGATGAGTATATCATTTCGGCAAGCTGTTTATATTGTGGGAAAGCGGACGTGAGAACAGGCTGTCCCCACTCAGTCTCAGGTCCACATTGAGCTGGAGGGGGCGTGGCCTCCAGCTCCGGCTGAATACCGGGAGTTTGTCGGGAGAAAATCTCTGCCGGGAGGTTGTCGGGAGAGGCGCTGAATACCGGGATTATCCCGCTAAAAACGGGAGGGTTGGCAAGTATGGAAAGTGGTGGCATTAGCCTCTATGTTATTCATTCACAACAGAGAGGCGAATGCCACCACTTTAGCTCACAATACAATAATTGTTTGTTCCCAAATATTCTGAAGTTGCACAGATTACATTTTGGGCACATATGTGATGGTTGTAAATTCAAGCCCTGGAAATATTACTTAATTACTTGAATTAAAGTAATATCTGGATCGGGATAATTTGGCTTGTTTATAATATATTTATATATATATACAGTATATTATGGCAAGCCGTTAAGGAAATTAAATTAAGTCTGAATAGAAATGAGAAACTTTTATATATACTGTAAATAAGAAAGACTTAAGAGTCCGTCTGCTGATCTGAAAAAGAGCCAAAGCTGTCAAAGAGCTGAGGGACCATCTTCAAAGTGCAATGCTGAAACAAATAATGCAAACAATAAAATATAACTTCCAGGGCTTGAGATTAATGTAGTCCCGTCGTCCCGGGGACGGTAAAAAAATGCACGGGACGAAATTAAATGCTCCCCGGGACGACGGCTTTTAACCATTTTTTTCTTTTCTTTTTATGTATTTATTCATTTTACATTTTATATTAAATGTCTTGGTTTTTCCACCCTCTGAAAATCCTATGAAATGTTTAACAAGCCATCCTATAATAATACAACAGCTATTAATGTAACAATACAATAAAACAAATATATTTAATGATGTTTTTTAATTATTTTAACAATAGGCTAATGTATATTACTTTATATAGATTCTACAAGAAACACAAAACTTAAAAACTAAATTATTTACAATTGCAGACACAAGGTTCTTGTTCTGCAGTGCTGTGTGCTAATGTGCTTCGTACACCTGCAGGACCGCAAGCAAGGTCGCAGAAAAAATGCGGACTGGATTTTGAGTGATGTCGGCATTTTCTATATGAACAAGTGGAATGGATTGGATACCGACGCACTAAAGGGGTTCTCTACCTCACGCTATAAGTGAGGGGAAACTGAGTGAATAACGACAGGTTATATGATTATTTATTTTAACTCATATTCGGGCCACTTTATAATGAATATGTCGGCATGTATTTGCAAAAAAAAAAAAAAAAAAAAAAAAATTTTTTTTTTAAAAACACCAAATTATTTAGGGGGGCTTAAGAACATTTTAGGGGGGCTTGAGCCGCCCTAAAATAGGCCTAACAACGCCAATGTATATATGTATATGTATATATATATATATGTATATGTATATCTGTATATGTATATGTATATCTGTATATGTATATGTATATGTATATATATATATATATATATATATATATATATATATATATATATATATATATATATATATATATATATATATATATATATAAGGCGGGGCAAGAAAGCGGGGCTACATGCTAGGCTAAAGGCTAGAGCTACACGACCACCACTACCTAGCCCGCTGCTAGCTAATGTGCGCTCGCTCGACAACAAGCTGGTTGAGCTGAGAACCAGGATTACATCCCAGCGTGAACTGAGAAAATGCTGTGCTCTTATTTTCACAATGTGTGTGTGTGTGTGTGTATATATATATATATATATATATATATATATATATATATATATATATATATATATATATATATATATATATATATATATATATATATATATTAGGGCTGTGAATCTTTGGGTGTCCCACGATTCGATTCAATATCAATTCTTGGGGTCACGATTCGATTCAAAATCGATTTTTTTATATGAATATAAAATATATATATACATATACATACACACACATATATATATATATATATATATATATATATATATATATATATATATATATATATATATATATATATATATATATATATATATATATATATATATATATATACTGTATATATATATCAATCAATCAATGAATGTTTATTTATATAGCCCTAAATCACAAGTGTCTCAAAGGGCTGTACAAGCTATATATATATATATATATATATATATATATATATATATATATATATATATATATATATATATATATATATATATATATATATATATATATATATATATATATATATATATATATATGTATGTATGTAAGTATGTATATATATGTGTGTATATATATACACTACCGTTCAAAAGTTTGGGGTCACCCAAACAATTTTGTGGAATAGCCTTCATTTGTAAGAACAAGAATAGACAGTCGAGTTTCAGATGAAAGTTCTCTTTTTCTGGCCATTTTGAGCGTTTAATTGACCCCACAAATGTGATGCTCCAGAAACTCAATCTGCTCAAAGGAAGGTCAGTTTTGTAGCTTCTGTAACGAGCTAAACTGTTTTCAGATGTGTGAACATGATTGCAGAAGGGTTTTCTAATCATCAATTAGCCTTCTGAGCCAATGAGCAAACACATTGTACCATTAGAACACTGGAGTGATAGTTGCTGGAAATGGGCTTCTATACACCTATGTAGATATTGCACCAAAAACCAGACATTTGCAGCTAGAATAGTCATTTACCACATTAGCAATGTATAGAGTGTATTTCTTTAAAGTTAAGACTAGTTTAATGTTATCTTCATTGAAAAGTACAGTGCTTTTCCTTCAAAAATAAGGACATTTCAATGTGACCCCAAACTTTTGAACGGTAGTATATATATATATATATATATATATATATATATATATATATATATATATATATATATATATATATATATATATATATATATATATATACATACATTTACATATATATATATATATGGCGTAGTGGGTAGAGCGGCCGTGCCAGAAACCTGAGGGTTGCAGGTTCGCTCCCCGCCTCTTGACATCCAAATCGCTGCCGTTGTGTCCTTGGGCAGGACACTTTACCTTTGCCCCCGGTGCCGCTCACACTGGTGAATGAATGATGAATGAATGACAGGTGGTGGTCGGAGGGGCCGTAGCCGCAAACTGGCAGCCTCACTTCCATCAGTCTACCCCAGGGAAGCTGTGGCTACAAATGTAGCTTACCACCACCAGGTGTGAATGAATGATGGGTTCCCACTTCTCTGTGAGCGCTTTGAGTATCTAACAATAGAAAAGCGCGATATAAAATCTAATCCATTATTATTATATATATATATATATATATATATATATATATATATATATATATATATATATATATATATATATATATATATATATATATATATATACTGGCTTACTTCCTGTCAATGAGAAAGGACGCAAAAGAGAAAGGCTCCGCTCTTGCTACCGGAGTTTTTTGTTAAATCTGAAGATTTTGACCACTGATTTGCGATCACAGCCACAGGAGAGTACCCTGGCATCTTCAATCTGATTTTGGTCAGTTGAGAGGCACTGGTACGCTGAAAGAAGGCGAGTTGAGAGAGCCGTTAGACTCAAGCCAAAGGCGCCTTGCCGCAGTTCAAAGCGGTTGCCTAGCAACCAAAAGCTACGGCGAGTTTACAGCTGTTTTAAAGTGATCCCGACGTCGCAGAGTGATATAAGTTGACAGGCTGACACCTCAAATTGATCTCTGAACGGCGCAAGATACGAAATTGTTGGAAAAAACAAGTTAAAGTGCCGCAAGTCGCTAAAGAAGCAACTGCCGTTAAGACACAAGCAAGAGGCAGTGACGTCAGTGACTGCCGCGATGCGAAAAGGTAAAGGAAAGATTGAAATCCCGAAACCTTCGGGGTCAGCTGTTACAGAACACAACTGGGAACAAGATTTGAGGTTGGACACAGGACATGATGGGAATCAAGAAGTGATAATACAAATACTTGAAGAAATGAAAGAAGAAATGAAAGAAATGAAAGAAATGAAAGAAGAAATGAAAGAAATGAAAAAAGAAATGAAAGAAATGAAATAAATGAAAGAAATGAAAGAAGAAATGAAATAATTGAAAGAATATCTGAGAAAAGTAACAACAGAACACCAACAAGATGTGAAAAGTCTGCAGGAAAATATAGAAAATCTGCAATCTCAGAACAACAGAAGAAATAATGAAGCCACTGAAATGGGCAAACAAATGAAGACCCTTCAAGAAGACAACAACATGTTGAGGAATATCATAGATGAAATGGATCAGGACAAACGAATGAATGATATCATCGTGACTGGGCACCGAATTAAACCAAGATCCTATGCGAAAGCTGTGAATAATGAAGGTGAACCAGATGAAATGGATATGATCTCAGCAGAACAGCAAGTGGTCAACTTTCTGCAATCAAAGGAAATTGAAATTGACATTAATACCATCGAAACATGCATCCCACTGAACGGAAGAAACAACAACGCCACTCCAGTCGTGCTCGTGAAACTCGTAAACAGAAAATCTAAAATGGCATTGCTGAGACAGGGAAAGAAGCTGAAGGGAACAAATGTGTACATGAATGAGCATCTCACAAAACGCAATGCTGGAATCGCCAAGAAAGCACGCGACTTGAGAAGGCAGGGAAAAATCCAGGGAACTTGGAGCGCCAACTGTAAAATCTACATCAAGCTGAATGGAGGTCCAGAAGCAAGAGTAATTGTTGTCCATGACATCAAGTACCTGGACAATTTTTTAAGTTTACACAGCTACCAAAACAACGATGATAATGGACTCTGACAGAAAACAAACACCCAAATTCAACATCGACACTACTATGTTCCAAGGGACGACTAAACAAGAGGACCTACATTCAGGATTGCATCCACCTACACTTATTGAGATTATTGAAACAACATCAAAGATTGTTGAACAAGAAAATATGGAACTAAAACATTTCTGCAACAAAGATTACAAAAACCAGGATTTGGAAAATGATATAGATCCAGATACAAATTTTTTCTCCCACATCAGTAATAATTGTTTTTATTATACAGATGATCAATATAATAGCAACATTACATGCGATAACAAATTGTCAATTATTCATTTTAATAGCAGAAGCTTGTATGCAAACTACAACAACATTAAGAACTTTTTGGAACACATCAACGAACCATTCAAAGTGATTGCTGTTACAGAAACATGGATTGATGATAAAAAAGGAATAGATTTTGATCTGGAGGGATATGAACTAAACTACATCAACAGAACCAACAAAAATGGAGGAGGAGTAGCTGTGTACGTGATGAAGAACCTGAACTACAAAGTGGTAAAAAACATGTCATTTGCTATAGATAATATCTTAGAATGTATGTCCATATGGTCCTCCCAAGGCATTGTGAGCTCCTGGAGGATTACCTGCTTGGAGGCCACTGAGGTAAGCACATTTCTGGCCTTAGTGTTGTTTTGGCAACCACGTCAGGGAACTTCAACTGCTTGGTGTCTCCACCTTTTCCCCAGGTGAAGAACTTGGATGGACTTGACAGCATGTCGTAGACCGCCTGGATCAGGAACTTTATTCGATGGGGTTCGGCTTTCCAGAGCTATGACCATGTGACTTTGCGCTCTGCTGCTTGTTCCCATCTCGTCCAGGCACCCTGTTGCCGCTTTGCGACCATCTGGCAGGCTCACCTTTCCTCAATTCCTGCTCGCACCTCTTCGAGGATCAGTGACCTCTTCTCTTTCCCCTGCGCCTTATCATAGCGAGGTGTTCTTCTGCTACCTAAGCCAGATCTACCCTCCGCCACTGTTCCCACCAACACCCTTTGCCGTAGTCTTGCCTCTGCAACATCCACAGCCTCGGCAGCTCTCTTCTTCTGCCCCGTCCTGACTTCAATCCCAGCCTGGGCAACCTTTGGGTCACTGGACTCCCGAAATTGTAGGAGCTCCCTGGACCGTGTCACCATGAACTCCTTGCTCAGGCTGCTGATGGGGAGCTTCAGCTTGTTACTGTGCCCTTATAGAGCAATGCTGCTCAGGCTTCGCGGCAGTCTCAGCCACCTGCGCAGGAACCTACTGACCCTCATCTCAAAGCCTTCCATCGTTGAAATGGGGACTTCGTACACCATGAGGGGCCAGAGGATCCGAGGAAGAATGCCGTGCTGGTAAATCCAGGCATTGAACTTGCCAGGAAGGCCAGACTTGTCCACCACGGCCAGCCAGGTCTCCAGGTCTTAGTTGGTCGCTTGTGGGGAGGCTCCGTCTCTCATGCTGCAATTGAACACCTTTCCCAAGCTCTTCACAGGTTCCTTGTTCCGAGTTTTGGCCTCCGCGAACCCACTGGTGTCCACCAGCGGGTTCTAGGATTACCGCCACGACAGGCACCAACTACCTTGCGGGTACTGCTCCAAACAGCCGCCTCGACAATAGAGGTGCGGAACATGGTCCACTCGGACTCAATGTCCAGCACCTCCCTCGTGACATGTTCAAAGTTCTTCCGGAGGTGGGAATTGAAACTCTCTCTGACAGGAGACTCTTCTAGACGTTCCCAGCAGACCCTCACAATGCGTTTGGTCCTCCCAGGTCTGTTCGGCATCTTCCCCCACCATCGCAGCCAACTCACCACCGATAATCACCATGATCATCACCGTGATCGGTAGAAAGCTCCGCCCCTCTCTTCACCCGTGTGTCCAAAACATGAGGCCGCAAATCCGATGACACAACTACAAAGTCAATCATGGAATTGCGGCCTGTGGTGTCTTTGTGCCAAGTGCACATTTGGACACCCTTATGTTTGAACATGGTGTTTGTTATGGACAATCTATGACGAGCACAAAAGTCCAATAAAAAAACACCACTCTGGTTCAGATCCGGGCTGCCATTCTTCCCAATCACGCCTCTCCGGGTTTCACTGTCGTTGCCAACATGAGCGTTGAAGTCTCGTAGTAGGACAAGGGAATCACCCGGTGGAGCACTTTCCAGTACTCCCTCTAGTGTATCCAAAAAGGGTGGGTACTCTGAACTGCTGTTCCACAGAACTTTTCTCCAGAAGATCTTATCTTTGTCCATGTGATGTCAGATGAAACAAAAATTGAGCTTTTTGGCCACAATACATAGTAATATGTTTGGAGGAGAAAAGGTGAGGCCTTTAATTCCAGGAACACCACGCCCACCGTCAAGCATGGTGGTGGTAGTATTATGCTCTGGGCCTGTTTTGCTGCCAATGGAACTGGTACTTTAAATGGGACAATGAAAAAGGAGGATTACCTCCAAATTCTTCAGGACAACCTAAAAAAATCAGCCCGGAGGTTGGGTCTTGGGTGCAGTTGTGTGTTCCAATATGACAATGACCCCAAACACACGTCAAAAGTGTTAAAGGAATGGCTAAATCCGGCTATAATTAAGGTTTTAGAATGGCCTTCCCACAGTCCTGACTTAAACGTGTGGACAATGCTGAAGAAACAAATCCATGTCAGAAAACCAACAAATTTAGCTGAACTGCACCAATTTTGTCAAGAGGAGTGGTCAAAAATCCAATCAAAAGCTTGCCAGAAGCTTGTGGATGGCTACCAAAAGCGCCTTATTGCAGTGAAACTTGCCAAGGGACATGTAACCAAATATTAACATTGCTGGTCTACTTTTGACCTAGCAGATTTGGTCACATTTTCAATAGACCCATAATGAATTCATAAAAGAACCAAACTTCATGAATGTTTTTTGTGACCATCAAGTATGTGCTCCAATCACTCTACCACAAAATAATAAGTTGTAGAAATTATTGGAAACTCAAGACAGCCATGACATTATGTTCTTTACAAGTGTATGTAACATTTTGATTGCTTCTACATAACATATATATATATATATATATATATATATATATATATATATATATATATATATATATATGTGTGTGTGTGTGTGTTTATATATGTTTATAAGTTTGTATATGTATATATATATATATATATATATATATGTATATATATATATATATATATATATATATATATATGTATATATATATATATATATATATATATATATATATATATATATATATATATATATATATATATATATATATATATATATATATATACATATATATATATATATATATATATATATATACTGTAAATTATATATTCAATGGAAAAATAAAAATGTTACATCACTGTTACTTTTAATGAACACTTTTTGAATTAGGAGAAGGAGAGAGGAATCCACTTTCCAAGTCTGCTATGACTTCTGTATTGAACGCATTAGTGATAATTCTCACTTTCTTGAAGTACTCTTGAGATTTTTGCATCAATAACACCTTTTTAGGCAATACCAATTTTGAAGAAACTTGTAGCCATAAAAAAAATACATATAAATGTAAATAAAGTTCCAGAGTCAAGCCATGCCCGTTATGGAACAATTGAGTTTACAGGCACCGACTGGTGCCTAGAAGAGTGATCAACCCCTTGTCCCGACTTAGAACAGCAAGCGTCTTCTCCACGTAAACTGATCCGTGGTTAAAAGTACCATATGTGTAATTTTTTCTCAATTTGCAGTTGTCATTGTGCTTTTTCCCTAAACTACTTTCTTTCTGCGTTCTTATTGGCTAAACTGTTTTGAGCTTATAAGTTAATTAGAAGAGGTAATCAGAAGTGGCTTACCTTCTTGAACCCAATATTTTGTTCCCCAATCTGATCTTGATGTGCCCTTTCCCCAAATGTTTTATTCTAGTGTTTGATTGGCTTCATGGGGAGAAAAGGTATGTCAAAGTTTAGTGGTTTGAGTTTTTTATGTGCTATTTACTTATCATGTATTTTGGTTTGTGGGTAGTTGTAAAAATGAGCATGAATGTGAGCGTCGTTGATAGGTAAAAGCCGTGATTCTGTTTTGGCGCCGCCATAAACTTGACATTCATTGCACCCAGCCCGATCAACTTTAGAACATCGATCAGGAAAACAGCCAGAGGGCAGGACCGCTTCTCCAACCTGGAGGTTTGAGTACTAATCCTGCAAAATAAATCTCGACACACACTGGGAAATCAGCGTTTGACCAGGCTGGTCTGGGTCTTTACAGGCTAATATAGATGAGTGCATTCTGATCAGTGCTGAGTGTGGAAGGGTGTACACAACTGTAAAACTGGAGCTGCCTACTTTACTACCATGCAAGCCCTGTAAAAAGCATGACCACATGGCTATTAATGTGCAACTCACATTTTGTGTTGCATGCATGTTAGTATTGAGCTCACTTTTAATGCCCTGCACCGATAGAATGGAAAGCCTTGGTTGGCTTTTGCCGCAGCGGCATTGGGGTCCCAGACAGAAGCAGTTGAATCAGCTCTGGCGGTTGAACCAATTCGGAAATATCTATACATAGTAAATGTATAAGGAGAATCCTATGTGTCCCAGCAACAAGTGCCGCAAGTGAGCGCTCCTTCAGCGCAGCAGGGCGCATTTTAGAGGCCAGGCGCTCTCGCCTGAATCCTGGCACCTGTAGATACCATTTTATTCCTGCATAGTGCTAAAAAAAAAAAGTAAGTAGACATACGTTTGGATGTGTTAAACGAATTAGTCTACGTTACCTAGGCTATACCAAATAAGCCCATGTCTAACCTATATTGAGTTCGGTCAGCTGAATAATTGTGATGGTTACGTGTTGTTTGGGCGCACTACAATGCAAAGGAATTAAGGCAATTGCGTTGTTTATTGTGTTTTTGTTTCGATTGGAGATATACTACTGTGTGTTAATTATTTGGCCTCGCTTTCAAGTGAAGCGCATCTCCGATTGGCTACAATGTAAGGCTATTTAGCCTGCTTTGTTTGTCGCAACAGTCTATTTTCATTATAATTCAATTATTATTATTTAATTTATTTTTGTTTAAATAGGGATGACATACATATGTTGTTGTATAATTTAAGTTTGTGCGCGTGATTGACAGCCTAAGGCTTATGAGGCACATTTTTTATTTATTTTTTTATTTCAACTTAAAAACGTATGAGCCTATGCCTATGCCTACAACATGGGCTATGTGTTCATCTTTATTTTCCTGCCTGTCGTTGACAATGGAGATTGTCTGATATTTTGTCATGGCTGCAGATCAATCAATAAAGGTTCATCTTTGTCGCAAAATTGTTCACTGTTTCACTGTGCACCCCGCCCTCGTCCCTATTTGAGCACTTTAACGTTAACAAGTTAATATTCATTGAAATAAATTCAGAACATTTTTTTTTACCTAACGAAAATATAGGCCTTGTCTTTCTAAAACATTTTTTTAACTTCTTAAAAGCATCGTTCTGCTTGCTGCAACTGCGCACACAAAGTGTGAGGAACGCTCTCCTGGCAACAATAGTCAACACTTTCTTAATGGAAATGACAATAATATTATAATAATGATAAATACCGCCCGGGTGGCGGGCGGTTGTGGTTTTGATAAAATGTTGGTTCGGGTGGATGGCGGGTGGATGACGACTTTTGTGATGCGGTTGCGGATGAAATAATTGCCTATCCGCGCATCTCTAGTGTGTGTGTTGTATTTTTACCCTTCTTGAGACATCAACAAGGAAAAATACCTTCCATATGAGTTAAGGTGAACAAGTTAGGACCGAAATCATGGTCCCAATACGGGAAACTATTACATCTAATAGAGAGCCAAATACTAGAGTCTGTGAACATTGCTCCAAAGTCAGGATTTTTTTGTTGAATTAATGTGCATACAACAGTAAACATTGACAGGTACAAAGGCAGCAATATATGATAAAACAAGACGGCAGCTAAAGAAAGACTTTCCTATTCATCCCCGGAAAAACCCGCCAGGTGAACAGCTGATTTGAAGGCAACCCGCGTCCCATATGTGACCATAAGATGAACAAATACACTACGGCACTAAGACTATAGTGGCCATTAACAGTTAGCTTTTACAGCTGGTTTGCCCAAAGTGCACCACATCTGTGGTCCGTGACTCGTTTGTCAATGGCCTTAAGCACATTACAAAAAACAAAAAATAGAGATCCATTTGCACCCCTAGTGGTGAAATCTGGCAAAATTAGGGTGGTTCCAAAAAGAAGGGATTTTTCAAATTGACTGTGTTGGTTTTAAAAGTGCTCTCCTCTGGTCAACATATGAAATAACAAGTGTGTGTAAAAAAATTTAAGTGCTCCCCCTCTGGCCAACATATGTAATAACAAATGTGTGTAAGAAATATAAATTTGCCCCCTTTGGCCAAAATTAATACAAAAATAAAATACATATGTATATACAGACATACTGTAATAACTTGAAGTTAATAATGAAGATTAAAAACCAATTATAAACTAAAAAAATAAATAAAATAAAAGCTTACCTTTTTTATATTTGCATAGTATGTATATATGATTAATGTTGTAAATACAACTCTTTATATATCTAGAAAGGGGTGGTCCTAAAGAGGTAGGCATTTTTCGGAGGTCTCGAGAAGGTAACAAATACAAGAATGTGTGTGCGTGGGTGTTTGAGGTATTACCGCAGACATGCGTGGGTTTTTGAGGTATTACCGCAGACATGCTTGGGAGGTTCTCGTTTGCTCAAGTCTGTTGCCGAAATCCCGCAGAGACGGAGAGGTGGGGAGAAAACAAGGAGGCGGGGCGAGGAGGGGAGACAATGGTGGAAGAGAAGACAAGAGGAAGTGTGTGTGTGTATTTTTAGTGGAATTAAATTGTTCCTTGGTGTGAGTTGGGGGCTCTCTGCTCCAACTTAATAGTGATGGATTGTCCACCACTTTGAAACAATGGAACGCACTGAGATGCAAGGCATAGGGAGATGTTTGCTTGCACCCACAATGTTCGCATCCAGACTTTAGATGGCTCCTGATGCTAAACTTGATAACTTAGCGCTAGACAGGACCACACCACGTTTGGTATCAAAGAAAGGACTGTATCGTACAAGTAGGAGTGTCACAGTACATGTAATCTAAATGGCTGGATATACAAACCCCAAAACGAGTGAAGTTGTCACGTTGTGTAAATCGTAATTAAAAACAGAATACAATGATTTGCTAATCCTTTTCAACCTATATTCAATTGAATAGACTGCAAAGACAAGGTATTTAACTTTCGAACTGGAAAACATTATATTTTGCCAATATTAGCTCATTTGGAATTTGATGCCTGCAACATGTTTCAAAAAAGCTGGGAAGAGTGGCAAAAAAGAAATACTGATAAAGTATACTTATTTGGAACATCCCACAGGTGAACAGGCTAATTGGGAACAGGTGGGTGCCACAATTGGGTATAAAAGCAGCTTCCATGAAATGCTCAGTCATTCACAAACAAGGATGGGGCGAGGGTCACCACTTTGTCAACAAATGCGTGAGCAAATTGTCGAACAGTTTAAGAACAACATTTCTCAACCAGCTATTGCAAGGAATTTACGGATTTCACCATCTCTGGTCCATAATATCATCAAAAGGTTCAGAGAATCTGGAGAAATCACTGCACGTAACATTGAATGCCTGTGACCTTGGATCCCTCAGGTGGTATTGCATCAAAAAGCGACATCAGTGTGTAAAGGATATCACCACATGGGCTCAGGAAAACTTCAGAAAACCACTGTCAGTAACTACAGTTGGTCGCTACATCTGTAAGTGCAAGTTAAAACTCTACTATGCAAAGCCAAAGCCATTTATCAACAACACCCAGAAACGCCGCCCGCTTTGCTGGGCCTGAGCTCATCTAAAATGGACTGATGCAAAGTGGAAAAGTGTTCTGTGGTATGACGAGTCCACATTTCAAATTGTTTTTGGAAACTGTGGACGTGTCCTCCTCAACAAAGAGGAAAAGAACCATCCGGATTGTTATAGGGGCAAAGTTGAAAAGCCAGCATCTGTGATGGTATGGGGGTGTATTAGTGCCCAAGACATGGGTAACTTACACATCTGTGAAGGCGCCATTAATGCTGAAAGGTTCATACAGGTTTTGGAGCAACATATGTTGCCATCCAAGCAACGTTACCATGGACGCCCCTGCTTATTTCAGCAATACATTACCAAGCCACATGTTACAACAGCGTGGCTTCATAGTAAAAGAGTATGCGTACTAGACTGGCCTGCGTGAGTCCAGACCTGTCCTATTGAAAATGTGTGGCGCATTATGAAGCCTAAAATACGACAACGAAGACCCCGGACTGTTGGAACAACTTAAGCTGTACATCAAGCAAGAATGGGAAAGAATTCCACCTGAGAAGCTTCAAAAATTTGTCTCCTCAGTTCCCAAACGTTTACTGAGTGTTGTTAAAAGGAAAGGCCATGTAACACAGTAGTAAAAATGCCTCTGTGCCAACTTGTTTGCAATGTGTTGCTGCCATTAAATTCTTAACGATTATTTGCAAAAAAAAGTTCAAACATTAAATATCTTGTCTTTGCAGTCTATTCAATTGAATATAATTTGAAAAGGATTTGCAAATCATTGTATTCTGTTTTTATTTACGAATTACACAACATGCCAACTTCACTGGTTTTGGGTTTTGTACATAGGGTACATACAACTTAAATACTGAAAGTTACAAATATTTTACACTTTCAAACCGCAAACATTTTGTTTACCAGATTCAGGTTACCAGAAAATGTACATTTCTTTTTTTTTTGCAAATATTTTTATTGAATTTTACAGTTAAAATCACATTTAACAGTCATACTTTGGTCACGTAAAACCTTCATACAATCACACATCCACTCATACCCACTCACATGCACACTTGAGGAGAGAGGTGCACTTAAACTTTAAGAATTCAAGATTTACAGTATAAACTTTATTAGTAAAGATACCCAGATAGTGTATATATTTATCCATCCATCCCGCTCTGGCTCAGGATCAGCAGGCTATCCAGACCATAGCAAGATGGATGAACATTCCTCGGCATCAAGGATCCTCAGGAAGTGATCCCAAGATCACCTCTCGAGGGCCTCTCCACCGTTCACACTTAAAAAAGAAAAGGAAAGTCACAGAAGTTGATCAGATGTAAAACAACACAAAATAGAAAGTCACAAAAAATAAATAAATAAATAAGCAAGTAAACCGTGGGAAGGCCATATCAGAAGTAACAAAAAAAACAATAATAGTGTAGGATCAATACAGAAAATAATAAAGATAATAAAAAAGGAATACAACTACAAAAAAGATGGCAGTTTTTTTTGTTTGTTTTATTCTTAAATGTCTAAATTATGATTCAATATATGTCATTAAAGGTTTCCAGGTTTGTTCCCATTTATTCATACTTGCAGAGTTTATAAATCGTATTCTTTCAAGAGTCATTACATTCACAAGTTCATTTAGCCAGTTCCTGAAGTTGGGTGCAGATGGGCTTTTCCAGTCTTTGAGAATGAGTCTTTTGGCCAAGACCGTCCCGAGCAGCAACACGGCTGTAATATATTTTGGAAGTTTTTGTGTTTCTGAAGACCACCCAAACAAGATTATATCCCTGTCAGGGACAAGTTTTCTCTGATATACCCCCGAGTAAAAAAAGAAAATGCTGGACCAAAATGATTGAATAATTGGACATTCCCAAAACGAATGAGACAGTGATCCATTTAGCAGATTTACATTTATCACAAAGTGGAGATGTATCAGGATAAAATTTGTGTAATAAGACTTTGGAGTAGTAAAAACGATGAATCACTTTAAACTGTATGAGCCTAAGTCTGCTGTTAATTGAGCAATTGTGAATTTGAGAGAGTGTCCGTTCCCATTGCTGTTTGGGTATTGTTGTTCTTAGTTCCTGTTCCCAGGCTCTTTTAACACCGTCTGCTGATGTCTTGGGCATAATGAAGCAGCTGGCAAATTTGGCGATAAGCTTTTTACTTGTAGGTGATAAATTTAGTAATTCTAAGAGAGGGTGTTTTTCATTTACCAGCTGAGACTTTGAAATGTTTTCTTTAATACATTTTTTTGCCTGCAAATAGCAAAACCAACTGAATTGGGACAATTTGAATTTGATTCGCAATTGCTCAAATGATGCAAGACTGTCCTCGACAAACATGTCTTTTATGCATTTAATTCCATTCAAGTACCAGTTAAAAAAATGTCTGTCTGTTATCGATGGAATAAATGCATGATTGTGAGACATTGGTGAATACATAGTTACATTGGAAATATTCAATTGTTTTTTAATTTGAGAAATAATTTTGATATAATTTCTTACTACTACACTATGGCTTGTTGATTTAATAGAAGAGACTGGTTTAGTAAAAAGTAAAGATAGCAATGATGTGTAAGGTTTAACTAATGACTGCAGTTCCAATTTCAGCCACAAGGGAGCAGAATTAAGTGATTCATTCTTTGGGAACCCCATCTTCCAATAGGTCAATGCGTTCAGATTTGATGCCCAATAATAATTTTTGAACATTGGGAGACCCAGCCCCCCTTCCCTTGTAGATCTGAATAAGTGCTTTTTAGATATTCTGCGTTTTTTTATATCCCCACACAAAATCTAGAACTAAAGATTCAAGTTTTTTGAAAAAATCTGCAGGAATTAGAATTGGTAAATTTTGAAAAAGATAGGTACATTTTGGCAGGGTAATCATTTTGACAGCATTCACTCTACCTAACATAGAGAGGGGTAGGGTCTTCCAATACTCTATACACACTTTCAATTTCTCAAAAGCTTCAGTAAAGTTCACTTTTAGTAATGATTCATAATTTTTAGATATTTTTAAGCCGAGATAGGATATATAGTTTTCTGCAACTTTAACTGGGTTTTGACTGATCTTAACATTATCTCTAGGAACATAAGCTCGCTTTTGGACCAGTTTATTTTGTAACCAGATATTTTACCAAAATAGTCTACATATTCTAAAAGAAGTGGTAATGCAATTTCTGGCTCAGTAAGTGTAACAAGTACATCATCTGCATAAAGTGAGATAAGACTCTCTAATGTGCCCACTGAAAATCCCTTAATATTAGAGTTCATTCTTAAACCTATAGCCAGTGGTTCTAGGGCCAAATTGAAAAGTAAGGGCAAAAGGCAATCGCCCTGTCTCACGCCACGATGTAATTCAAAACTATCCGATATTACATTATTAGTTATGACATATGATTTTGGTGCAAAATAAATTATTTTAACCCATTTTATAAAATGTTCTCCCAATCCGAATAATTTGAGAACATGAAATAGATAAGCCCACTCAATTGAATCAAAAGCTTTATGAGCATCCAGAGTCAGGACGGCTGCCTTTTTGTTTCCTATGCAGTCCGAGTACAACAAGTTCAATAATCTCCGTACATTGCCAAAAGAAGGTCTGTCCGGGATAAAACCAACCTGATCCGGATGGATAATTTCTGTTATGTGGTTGCTTAACCTTGTTGCGAGTACCTTAGTTAGAATCTTATGGTCTAGATCAGGGGTGTCAAACTCATTTTAGATCGGGGGCCACATGGAGGAAAATTTACTCCCAAGTGGGCCGGACTGGTAAAATCACGGCACGATAACTTGGGCGGCGTGGCGAAGTTGGTAGAGTGGCCGTGCCAGCAACCGGAGGGTTGCTGATTACTGGGGTTCAATCCCCACCTTCTACCATCCTAGTCACGTCCGTTGTGTCCTTGGGCAAGACACTTCACCCTGGCTCCTGATGGGTGCTGGTTAGCGCCTTGCATGGCAGCTCCCGCCATCAGTGTGTGAATGTGTGTGTGAATGGGTGAATGTGGAAATACTGTCGCTTTGAGTACCTTGAAGGTAGAAAAGCGCTATACAAGTATAACCCATTTTTCATTTATTTATAACTTAAAAATACAGACAACTTCAGATTGTTTTCTTTGTTTAAAAATAGAACAAGCACAATCTGAAATTGTACAAATCTTAATGTTAGTTTTTTTTTTATATAATTACTTGTTGCGGTTAATAGAATATATACTTTATTTGTCGTTATTTATATTTTTTGAATAAATTATGTGATAATGTTCATCAGTCAACTCATTGGTGTTCATTTTCAATCTATCAAGATAACAAAATGATATCAAACTCAAATTGCAGTATATTATTTATGTAGTTTGATCATTTTCTCGACTGATGTACTAACACAGGGGTCACCAACGCGGTGCCCGCGGGCACCAGGTAGCCCGTAAGGACCAGATGAGTAGCCCGCTAGCCTGTTCTAAAAATAGCTCAAATAGCAGCACTTACCAGTGAGCTGCCTCTATTTTTTAAATTGTATTTATTTACTAGCAAGCTGGTCTCGCTTTGCTCGACATTTTTAATTCTAAGAGAGACAAAACTCAAATAGAATTTGAAAATCCAAGAAAATATTTTAAAGACTTGGTCTTCACTAACTGACAAAGAAACAGATAACAGATTTGGTGTCCAATTCAAAGTGTGACATGATTTATCTAAAAATTTGAGAGTTGACTTCTGTATTTTACATGAGTTATTATTTGTACAAACATGGTGCAAAGTAATTCATGATTTGTTAAAAAATGTTAGTGGCTATCTAGTTAAAATGGGATATTGTGATTTCACAAGACTGTCTTAGAAGTGATCATTTGAAAATGTTCAATTTGAAAAATGTGCACTTAGAGAAAATATAAAAATAAAGTGTTGATATTGATATTTATCTGTTTCCATATATATTTATTGTGAGAAATCATTAAGTTGATCAGTGTTTCCACAACGATAAATATCATTAATTATTAATAATAACATAGAGTTAAAGGTAAATTGAGCAAATTGGCTATTTCTGGCAATTTATTTAAGTGTGTATCAAACTGGTAGCCCTTCGCATTAATCAGTACCCAAGAAGTAGCTCTTGGTTTCAAAAAGGTTGGTGACCCCTGTACTAACATCATGTTTTTTTTTTTTGGTTCATATGCAGCATCATCTACAAAGATACAAATAATTGCTATTGCAACATCCAGTGGACACATTTAGAACAGCTGTTTCTATCATTCAAAAATTTCAGGTTAATTTTTATACTTAGCAAACTCATCCCGCGGGCCGGATAAAACCTGTTCGCGGGCCTGATCCGGCCCTCGGGCCGTACGTTTGACACCCCTGGTCTAGATTGAGCAGAGAGATAGGTCTATAATTGGCTGGATCGAGTGGATTTTTTCCCTTTTTTGGTATTATACATATATGAGCTTCATACAAGGAGCTTGGAAGTTTATTGTTTACGAAAGAGTCATTTAACATTCTTAATATTATAGGGGACAGTATTTCACTAAAAGCTTGATAAAACTCTGCACCAAATCCATCTGGACCAGGGCTTTTATTCACTGAGAAAGATTTAAGTGCTTTTAGCAGTTCTTCAATTGAAATAGTATTGTTTAAAGAATTCTGATGATTTGGACTCAGTTGAGGTAGATTTAATGGAGTAAAAAAATCATTTAAATCATTAACCGATATAGCTGAACTAGATTTATATAATTCTGAATAAAAGTCTTTAAAGACATTGTTGATATCCTGTAAATCTGTACATGTTTCACCTGTTTTTGAGCATATTTTGTGGATAGCAGCTTTAGCTTGATCTCCTTTGAGCTGTCTAGACAGAAGTGTTTGTGGTTTATCAGATATTTCAAAATGTTTTTGTTTATTTTTCAGTAAGAGTTTAGATACTTCCCCGTGAAGAAGAGAATTGTATTCATTTTTCAGTTTCAGCATCTTATTATAGTCAGACTGCAAAAGAGAATTGATATAAATTTCTTCCATTTCTTTAATTTCTTTTTCCAGTTCTTTATGCCTTTTTCTTACTTCTCTTTGTTTTGAGCTTTCAAATGAAATGATATATCCTCTCACAGTAGCTTTAAGGGCTTCCCACAATATAGAGTCTGAGACCTCTCCGTTATCATTCACCTCAATAAACTCTTGGATAATCTTGTTCATATACTCTTTAAAATCTTCATATAATAATAATTGTGGATTAAATCTCTATTTTTGTTTGGTTTTATGGAGATCAATTTGGATCTGCATACTCATAGGGCTGTGATCTGAGATGACTCTACTGTGGTACTCAGGATTACTGACATTGGAGAGGGCAGAGGCTTCTACTAAAAAGTAATCGATTCTTGTGTAAGAATTGTGTACAGCGGAGTAAAATGAATACTGCCTTTTATTAGGATGTTTTGTTTTCCATATGTCTATGATATTTCTTGATCTCATAAGATTATTAATAGTTTTAGTTGAGTTAGCAATTACATGAGATTTAGTTGACAATCTATCTAAAGTGGGTTCCAAAAGGCAGTTAAAATCACCACCAATGTAGATATGAGAGGAGCTATCATCAGGAAGTAGACCAAAGACTCTATGATAAAAGTTTGAGTCATCTGTGTTTGGTCCATAGATATTCAAAAAAGTTACTGGGTAGGATGTAATATGACCATTTAATAAAATAAATTTTCCGTTAGGGTCAATTATTTTTGATGTAAGTATGAAAGGCACATTTTTATGAAATAAAATGGCTACACCTCTAGCTTGTGAAGTAAAGGGTGCATGATAAACCTGAGATATCCAGCTAGCTTTAAGTTTGTGTTGGTTGTCTTTACAGAGATGTGTTTCTTGTAAGAATAAAACATCTGCTTTTAATGAATTTAAGTGTGAAAAAACCTTCCCTGCTTTAATATTTTTGGCTAAGCCCCTGACGTTCCATGAAACTGGTCGTTGTACTCCACATGCAGGTGAGCTGGAAAACGCAGCATAAACTTGATTTCCTTCTCCCGCAGCATGTTCATTACCTCTCGAAAGGCCCGTCTTTGCGCTGTCACCTTGGCAGTGTAGTCTGGAAACAGGTAGACGCGCAGGCCGTTGTAGATCAGCTCCTGGCCGCGGCTCAGTCGAAGAAGTAGCTCCTTGTCCTGGTAGAAGTGTATCCTTGCGATGATGCCCCTGGGGCGCTTGCCGTCACCATAGCGAGGAGCAGGACACGGTGCACGCGGTCCACCACCACTGGCTTGGAGAAGTTACTCGCTCCAAACAACTTTGGTATCAGGTCTGCAACGAAATCCGTAAGTCTTCCCTTTTCTTCTTGCTCTGGTATCCCGACTATTTTTAAGTTATTACGTCTTGAGCGCCCTTCCAATTCGTCAATTTTAGCTGCCAATTTCTCATTGCTCTTCTGCGTTTCAGTCAGTTTTTGTTCGAGCGCTTCGATGCGGCGCTCATGTTCGGAACCTTGCTGCTGCATGTCATCCACTCTGTTGGTCAATGCCGCTTGCTTGCTTGTAAGAGACTCAAGCTTTTCCTCAAGCATGTCAAAACGTTTGTTGATAGACTCGAGTATTTTATCCAGCAACTTCTCCAAAGTTGATGACGCCATCTAAGCGCCAGCCGCGAGCTCGTTTGCGGCCACAGGTGACTCTGATTGCTTCCCTCTTCGTGTCTTGGGCATAATTAACTCACCCAGAGTGATAGGCATGCATATAGTTGGCCAAGCGTTGTAAGTTTTAATTAAAAAAAAAAAGCAGAATTTGCGTTAAATCTTAAAGTTTTCACCGGAGTTACCGCAGAGGCAAACTACTGCTTGCGCATCTTAGCCACGAAATGTACATTTCTACTCAAAAAGGTAGGACAAATAATGTACATCTAGAAAGAACGTCCTAGCTTGCAGTTGCGCAGTCATTGCTCTGAAAAAAGGAGGTGATCGCGCAGCAACTCCTTTTTATGTATGCTTGTCAATATGTATGGACTGTCAAAAATAAAAAATAATAGACATATCATCAATTCAGCAATATCATTTTCAAATGTTATAGCTATATGGATGACTTAAGGGGCTGATTAAAAAACATTGTGTAATGACATGTCTTTGATATATATATATATATATATATATATATATATATATATATATATATATATATATATATATATAAGAACTTCTTGCAGTAGCCTATGCATATTCTTGCTACTGGAACATTCCAACGGATGCTCGCAGTTAGTGCCAACGTGTCCCAGGCCGCACATGCTGCGCGCTAAATGGGTTTTTTCTTTTGTAAATGCACTGCAGATCTGCTTTGAAGATAGCCATAACAAGTTGTTCATAGATGTGCTGCATGTTTCAAGACATAGCAAAATGCCACAAGTTGGAGCATGATGACAGGAATGTGCAGTACATAAGTGTCTCCATGGCGAAAGCTGCATAGTACATGCCGGAACCTCATGTAAATAGGGCGGTCTGTGGCATTCAGGCATTTTTAAGTCGCTATAATTACAAAAAAAAGTCACCAAAATCTTGGACACACTGAGTTATGTCACATACTTGCCAACCTTGAGACCTCCAAATTCGGGAGATTTGGGGGGGGGGGGGGGGGGGGTATGGGGGTGGGGGCAGGGGTAGGCGGGGCTAAAGTGGAGGAGTATATTTATAGCTATAAATCACTTAAATTCAAGTATTTCTTATACATATAAAATAAATACTTGACTTTCAGTTAATTCTAACTATATATAAATATGTATTTTATTATATATATATATACATATAAATAAAATAAATACTTGAATTACACATATACACACACACATAACACTCCTCTACTCATCGTTGTATTTGAAAGTGCAATGCTTTGCAGCCAGTAGCACAGCCTTTGAAGGAGCATAGGTATGGGCAGTGTAATATTCTGGGTTGGAGTCAATAACCAGGCGAGGTGATGAAGTTACGTCTCTTTACTTCATACTTCAGAACCGACTCCCACACTTGTCGTCAGGGTGCGCAATACAACGTAAACCGTTGGCCAACCAAAAAGTAACCACAGAACGTGTTCTGTGGCTACTTTTTAAACCGTTGGCCAACCAAAAAGTTTACGTTGTATTGCGCACCCTGACGACAAGTGTGGGAGTCGGTTCTGACATATGAAGTAAAGAGCGGACTTGACGACAGGCTGTCCTCACTCAGGTCCACACGGACCTGTAGGGGGTGTGGCTTAAGTGCGGCTGGAAATCGGGAGAAATTCGGGAGAACGGTTGTCCCGGGAGATTTTCGGGAGAGGCACTGGAATTTGGGAGTCTCCCGGAAAATTCGGGAGGGTTGGCAAGTATGAGTTATGAAGAACATCGAACTGGAAATTTCGAATTAGGGAAGCGGCCCA
Organism: Entelurus aequoreus; assembly: GCF_033978785.1. Lineage (NCBI taxonomy): Eukaryota > Metazoa > Chordata > Actinopteri > Syngnathiformes > Syngnathidae > Entelurus > Entelurus aequoreus. The sequence goes on along the minus strand of NC_084738.1, from coordinate 43,116,654 downwards.
CTGTCCTTTCTGGCTCATTGGTGCAACATATCTGAGTTTAGAAGTGATGATGATGAACATAGAACCAAAACAAAAACTCAATGTCCAGTATATTTAACACACATATGACATTTGCTCATCTTTAAGTTATCTTTTAAAAACATATTTTATATTAGCTACAGTGGTTGGTTTACAAACTTAACTAGTTCTTGAACATAGTTAGTACATATAAAAGTTTGTATATTGAAGCTAATTTCTCCATAAAAAAACAATGTAAACATGAATAAGGGGTTCCGGCCTCAACAAAATTCCATATTTTAATACAAGTTTTCTCACTTTGAATACAATATCAAGCGCTATACAGTACTGTAGATCAAACAAAGGTAACAACAAAGTAATGGACCAACTATCTCTTTAATGACAAAGCGAAAACAACCACAACTACACTGCAAAAATTGAAATCTAAGTAAGATTAAATATCTCCAATAAGGGTGATATTTGCTTATTTTCTGTCTGATAAGATCATTTTTCTCACTAAGCTCACTAAGCAGATTTTATTTTAGTCTTTTACTAGTTTTAAGGCAGTGGTCCCCAACCTTTTTGTAACTGCGGACCGGTCAACGCTTGAAAATTTGTCCCAAGGACCGGGAGTAATTAAAAAAAACAAAAATAAAAACTTTTTTTTGTCATTACAAAATACCATCATGCGTGCTCACGGACTGTATCCCTGCAGACTGTATTGATATATATTGATATATAATGTAGGAACCAGAAATATTAATAACAGAAAGAAACAACCCTTTTGTGCGAATGAGTGTAAATGGGGGAGGGAGGTTTTTTGGGTTGGTGCACTAACTGTAAGTGTATCTTGTGTTTTTATGTTGATTTAATAAAAAATATAAACATTTTTTAATTTTTTATTTCTTGTGCGGCCTGGTACCCGGGGACCACTGTTTTAAGGGTTTTGGTCTTAAATTATCTCAGTAAGATATTACAGCTTGTTGCTGAGATTTTATGACCTATATTGAGTAAAACATGCTTGAAACTAGAATATCAACTGTTGCAAAGCTGTGTCATCCACACTCACAAGTATAAAACTACTTTCTTAAAATATTAATTTCTTATTTCAAGCATGAGAAAAAAAATCAAGACTTTGACAAAATTGTGTCTCATATTACAACAGATGACAGCCAAATGGACTTTGCTGTTTTATTTTCAATGAAACGATAGAAAATACGTACTCATATAATAGTACAGTTGTTATTAGTGAGAATATACTTATTTTAAGGTATTTTTGGGTTCATCGAGGTTAGCTAATTTGACTTGTTTTGGAAAGTCTTGACAAGCCAAATGTTCTTGTTCTATTGGCAGATAATTTTCCTTAGTTCAAATGAAATACCTCCAATTTTTGTATTTTTTTTTCTTGTTTTTGAACACCGACTTTTTGCAGCGTAGCTGAACTGTTCTCTTTACATGCAGTCGCCCTGTGGACACGCACACACTGTCACTAACACTGTTGTGGATACAGTTTGAAATAACAAAACTTCTTTAACAGCCATGATTAGGAATAATACAAAAAATTCCTCTTTACCTTGTTGGTTAATCTTATTGGTGTGCAGCAGAAGAAAAAGGAAGAGGTGTGGGGAGGCAGTGTTTGACAACGCTGTAGATACTTCCTGAAGGTTTCTAACCACACATCGCCTATCCATTGCTTTCTTTGGACTCGTATTGAGCTTGCAAAACTAGAAATATGCTGTAAAAAGGCTAAAATCACCTAAAAAGCACACAAAGCATCAAGTGTGTGCTATTGCAAACAATAGTTAACGGCAGCACTGCTCTGCTGACAGAAATAGCACACATGGAGATCAGCCTGCCCACAATGGCTGTGCTGCCTGGCACAGAATGCCTTGCAAAGAACACAATAGGTGGATGGAACGTTCCTACACTGAGACAAGATTTGTACACCAAAGCATATTTGTATTAGGGATGTCCCGATCCGATATTGATATCGGATATCAGTCCGATATGAGCCAAAAAAGTGAATATCGGATTTTATCGGACTGAATCTAAAAACTCAGATATAAGCGCTTCGATATAAGCTGTCCATTTACCGCTGCAGCACGTCTATAATAGGTGACTCTGGTTTGATCACACTCCAACACAGTAGGTGGCGGCAATGCCCCTTAATTAACGTTGGTGCCGGCCGCGGAAGAAGAGCGTCTCTGATCCAGCATGCACAGCCCATGTGATCACAACAACGACAACGCGTGTGCTTGCAGCAAAGTGTAGTGATGTCGGCTGTGTCGAAGTATTTTAACCTAAACTCGGACAAAGACGTTGCCGCTAAATGCAACATTTGTCAGGCGCAAGTGTCCCGTGGAGGGACAGAACCGGGAAGGTTCAATACAAGCAACCTTATCGCACATTTTGAAACAACACCACAAAAAAGAACATGAGGATTTTCGCGAGAGCAGCAAGGCGAAGCAACAAACCTCTGGCTTGCTTCAGCAACCCACGCTGGCCGAAAGCTTTGCAAGACGTGACAAACTACCACGGGACAGCAAAAAGGCAATGGCCATAACAGAAAAGATAGCCCAGTTTATTTTGCTTGATGACCAGCCCCTGTCAGTGGTGAGTAATGTCGGGTTTAAACGCTTAATGGAGCACCTCGAACCTTGCTACATTATTCCTAGCCGCCACTACATTATAGCTTATCTTCTTAAAAAAAAATCTCCACATTATGCTCGGACTGCAGAAAGTGGAGAAGGAGTAGTAAGGGTAGTCAGCACTGACTGATTATTATTTGTTTTATGCTCTTGTTATTAGAGTGATATGTTTATTGTGTTTACACTATTCTTCAGTGAAGACTAGGAGTAATTACTACATTGTTTTGGGCACAGTCAGTCAGTGAAACTGGAGCTGTGAACTCTTAACTTAGAGCAGTTGGACAGTGGACAATATTGTGTTGTTTTTGTCCCTGCTCACAGTTGTTTCCAACATATGCTGACAGTAAAAAAATAACTGAAGTGAACTTGAATTGTTTGCACTTTAAAACGTTTTTTTTTATTTTTTATTGGATTTATTTAGGTTATTTTTCAGGGTCTTCTAATTTATTTTTAATTTATTCTATTCAATTGTATAATTATGTTGGTATTAGTGGTTATTTTGCACTTTAAATATAACATTTAGTTTTTATTGGATTTGTTGAGGTAATACTCTTATGTTGAAGGTTAAAATTTATGTAACCAATTGGTTAATAATAAATGGGTCAGTTTTTCCTATACCTACTCTTGCTGACTATTGTTTTCTGTTTTAACACTACAACATCAGTAACAGTAACATCCCTTTATCAAGCCTTTTCTAACATTCCACACAACAAAATAAGGAATAAATATATGTATGATTTGTGCCTATATCGTATCGTATTGATATTGGTATCGGCCAATACTCAAGGCTACAGTATCGGTATCGTATCGGAAGTGAAAAAGTTGTATCGGGACATCCCTAATTTGCATGCAGTCTTTGGTTCGTAAATTGAAAGGTTTGCAAAATGATTTGTATTCGAGGTTCCAGCTTAATAGACATGATAAGCATTTTGATGGTGACAGACCAATTGATGTGGTATTACGTTCCATTTTTCACAGTAATCTCAATGACAAAATCCTGGTTTAAACAGGAGGGACATCACTCCTTTGGTACATTTATTTAACATCACATTTGCAGTAGCCTCACTCGTGATTGACTGTACCTACGCCGTCTTCTCCGGTCACGTCACATGACGAATATAACATTCGTACCCGGAAAACCCATTTTCTCGGTCCGGCTCTTTATCTCCCACTTTTAATTCTCGCCATTTCTCTTCCTTCCTCTCAATCTTGCCCTCGTTTGCTCTCATCAGTACCTCAGACTCTCCTTGACATTTTTCCCATAATCCTTCACGACCAGGAAGTTAAGCCCTGCGGGGGCTGGGCTGACATTTAGGACCTCCTCTGGATAGCTGAAGTCTGGATTTTCATGCAGACACACACACACACACACACACACACACACACACACACACACACACACACACACACACACACACTGCAGACCATGTCTAGGTATTGGCTTAATCTTACTGCTTAAAAGTCGACCAATAGCTGACTCGCAGTGGATTCTTGAAGAAATTGCACGAACATTAGCCATGCAAGATACTTTAACAGCCCGTTGACATGAACAATTCGCTACATGTTACTTTTCACCAACTAAAACATGCAAGCCATTTTGGACTTGATGGATCCCCAGGCTTTTTGCCTCTTATCCTCTCCCTTTCGTATTGATTCCTCCATCCTTGCAGCATCCTAACAGCTTTCTAGTTTTACTCTGAAAGGTTTATTAGAAGCCTTAGTGTGTGTGAGTGTGTGTGCGTGTGTGTGTTTCATCCCTGATTATCTCTCTCACTACCGTTCTCCCTTCCCTGCTTTCCCCCCTCGTGATAACAGCCTCCGGTCATGAAAACTATTACAGATGTGACTTGGCAGACCTTGTTGGTAGGGTTTCAATGTGTATATACGTGTGTGTTTCTGTGTGTTGGCAGACCTTGAGACCCGTCAGTGTGTCAAAAGAGGACACTGGCATCCTGCCTAACCCCCTCCCTGCTCCCACTCCATATCCACACTCTTTACACACACTGCATGAGCAATGGCATCGACAAGCTAGCTAATTGCGTGATCTGTATGGGTTAGCTGCAGCCGCGCCGGCGATAGGTTCCCGCTGCTCTCGCGCTGCCCTTTTAGCCGGTAGTCACGCTCGCGTTGTTAGCCCACAGAGTCGCTCGTTTTTTGTTTGCGCCAATCTACTCACTCTGCAGCAGAGAGAGTCCGGATGCTTCAACCTGAGGGCTTTGTCAGTTGACACCATTTGGACGCCGGATGAGAGAAGGAGGCGATGATGTTTGCAACCTCGAAGCAACTATTTCTTTTAATTCACCCGTCCAACTGAAAGAAACACCATGTGTCCAAGCATCACTATCAAGATCAGGGGTCCCTGATGTTTGTGTGATTTATTTCCTTTATTGATGACATACAATCGTTTTTACTCTGGCGTCACCTAGGGGGGTTAAAGTTGGCCAGTTTGTACACGAAAAGACACACTTAACAAGCTTTATATGGCATAAAAACTACTCTCTGCGCTCATGTGGACTCTATTCACGCTGGCGTGGATTTGCTTTTTGCCCGCAACGTTTCTCCCCTTTAACACTTCGGAGCGGGCATTGCATCACAGCCCAGCATTGGCATCTACAGACCCCGTGGCGATTTTATTCGCCCACTGCGCCGCTACATAAACGTGATCGCCATCTTGCGGCAGCTAAGATTGCCCTGTCAACGTGTGCAAGACAATATGACAGCAGCACGTTTCATTTAGAAATGTACTGTTATGTGCGGTGGAGAAGAAGACGGCACTGAGGCAGGGACGTCCTTTAGCCTGAGGCGTCTTTATTAATATAATAAAATGACGTGTGTGATAAATCCAAACGTGTATGGTTTGACTATGTCAGGGGTGTCCAAACTTTTTCCACTGAGGGCCGCACACTGAAAAATAAAAGCAAGCGGGGGCCATTTTTATATTTTTTTACTTTAAAAACCAATACAATATATGTATAAAAAATATACATTAAGGCCTCCACTCAGGCTTGATCCCGGGGACCCCAAAGGGTTTTGGTCCAAAAAATATTTAAAATGTGTCATTCAGTATTATTATCTCCAGATCAACATTAGGTCTATCTGTCAATATAACGTTTTTAAAGATTTAAGTCGTATGCTCTTTTTGTCAAGGAAAACCCTGTTTTTTTATGGAAAAAACAAAAAATATGCAATATTTTTACCCAATAAAATTTTTAAGAGGAATATTTCAGATTTTATAATAATTGGAGCCTTAAAAAAGGTCAATAACTAATAAAACCATTGATTTTAATTCATTATTATTTGTTGAGCAATGACACTTAAAAACAAATCACACAAAAATGATTGGGGAACCAAAAGGGTCCTACTCATTAAAGTGTTAAAAAATAAATTATACATTTTTTTTACTGTTTACTTTTAACACAATAATCTCGAGATCAACTTCAGATCTATCCGTCAATTATACGTTGTATTGTTGTTTATGTTTTTTGTTTGTTTGTTTTAGGCCCTTCTTTAAAAAAAAAAAAAAAGCTCAATTTTTCATATGGCAAACACAAAATATGCAACATTTTCCCAAAAAAATATCTCAAAGTGCAATATTTAATGTGACGTAATTGGAGCCTTGGATAGGTCAATAATTCATAATAACATTGATTTTGATTCATTATTATTTTTTAAAGAAAGAAACAGCCTGCATGGCAGCTTTGTGTTATTAGAGTAAACATTGCAACATTTTCTTGTTACATTTCACCTGTTTGGTCTTTCATACCACTTTTTATGTTTTTAATTTTTTAAATCGTATTTTAAAATGGGCCGTGGGGCCATTAAAAAATGACCTGCGGGCCGCACTTTGGACATCCTTGGACTATGTGGTGCATCTAGCTGGAGTGTTTTACCGTGCAATGTTGAAGGTGCGTGTTGTGAGAGGTGCGGAACTCCAGAAGGGGAAAGGCAGTCTCGGAGGTCCATGGGCAAGCAAGATGTCAGGGCCAGGAGCGAGGCGTCAGAGTCCGTGTCCAGGCGAGAGGTCGAGATCCAGGGAGGCAGCAAGAAGACCAGAAGGAATCCGGAGAGACTAGACACACAGCTCAAATCCTGGGAACAAAGAGGAACTGCAGGGTGACGACACAGGACAGCATACAATGAGCACAAAGGAGGGGAAACACAGAGAGCAAGGAAGCACATAGGCGAGGAGGGCTAGAGACGTGTAGGGCTTACTGTACGTAGACAAGTAGCTATGTTCTTGCACTGGAATGCAGGACACGCTGGCTTAAGAAGGCAGGGAAGCTCTCATCAGCGTCATCATCAGTGGGTGTTTTTGATGGTAGATTGGAGACAGGGGTGCAGCCGCGGCAGGAGAGGCACGCCCAGAGATGCGCTCAGCGGAGCTCACTGGGGAATGTGCAGCGGCATGCACTTACGCTGTGACATATACGTGGCTGTCTAGAATCATAGTGCCCATAGAATTATAATTATCGATGTACCACACTTATACAGTAATAGCAATCATGGCGGGGAAATTCAGTTGTTTTTAATGTATTAAATTGTGACACTGTATGCATATGGTCTCAATTCCTAGATATGGTCGAAACTATTTAAAGTGCAATACGCATAATAAACGCAACATTATTAATATTACTACTTCGGATAATTTCAACAAACAATCCTCAAAACGGCCCACTACCTATAATATGGGCTTTTTAAACATAAGATCATTATATTCCAAAACGCTATTAGTTAATGAAGTCATTAGAGACAACAAACTTGACGTCGTTGGTCTCGCCGAGACCTGGCTCAAACCAGACAATTTTTTTGCGCTAAATGAAGCATCTCATCCTGGCTATACCAATACACATGTTGCTAGACCTCTTAAAAGGGGAGGGGGTGTCGCACTAATATACAATGAAAACTATAATCTCACACCTGCGCGACACCATTGATATTGTAGCACTGCTAAAGCTAAAAAGGGCCCCTAAAAGGCGTACCCCATGGTTTACAGAAGAAACTAAAGCCCAGAAATTATCATGTAGAAAGCTGGAACGCAAATGGCGTGCGACTAAACTTGAGGTTTTCCATCAAGCATGGTGTGATAGTTTAATAACTTATAAACGCATGCTTACCTCAGCTAAAGCTAAATATTACTCAAATCTCATCCACCTCAACAAAAATGATCCTAAATTTCTGTTTAGTACAGTAGCATCGCTAACCCAACAAGGGACTTCTCCCAGTAGCTCCACCCACTCAGCAGATGACTTTATGAATTTCTTTAATAAGAAAATTGAAGTCATTAGAAAAGAGATTAAAGACAATGCATCTCAGCTACAACTGGGTTCTATTAACACAAATACGACTGTATATACGACGGACACTGCCCTCCAAAATAGTTTCTCTCTCTTTGATGAAATAACATTGGAGGAATTGTCAAAATGTGTAAATGGGACAAAACAAACAACATGTTTACTTGACCCAATTCCTGGGAAACTTATCGAGGAGCTTTTTGTATTATTTGGTCCATCAGTATTAAATATTATAAACTTATCACTTTCCTCTGGCACTGTTCCCGTAGCATTCAAAAAAGCGGTTATTCATCCTCTACTCAAAAGACCTAACCTCGATCCTGATCTCCTGGTAAACGACCGGCCGGTGTCCCACCTTCCGTTTATCTCGAAAATCCTCGAAAAAATTGTAGCACAGCAGCTAAAAGAACACTTATCGTCTAACAATCTCTGTGAACCTTTTCAGTCCGGTTTCAGGGCAAATCACTCTACGGAGACAGCCCTCGCAAAAATGACTAATGATCTATTGCTAACGATGGATTCTGATGCTTCATCTATGTTGCTGCTTCTTGATCTTAGTGCCGCTTTCGATACTGTTGATCATAATTATTTATTAGAGCGTATCAAAACACGTATTGGGATGACAGACTTAGCCTTGTCTTGGTTTAACTCTTATCTTACTGACAGGATGCAGTGTGTCTCCCATAACAATGTGACCTCGGACTATGTTAAGGTAACGTGCGGAGTTCCCCAGGGTTCGGTTCTTGGCCCTGCACTCTTAAGTATTTACATGCTGCCGCTAGGAGATATCATACGCAAATACGGTGTTAGCTTTCACTGTTATGCTGATGACACCCAACTCTACATGCCCCTAAAGCTGACCAACACGCCGGATTGTAGTCAGCTGGAGGCGTGTCTTAATAAAATTAAACAATGGATGTCCGCTAACTTTTTGCAACTCAACGCTAAGAAAACGGAAATGCTGATTATCGGTCCTGCTCAACACCGACATCTATTTAAAAATACCACCTTAACATTTGACAACCAAACAATTAAACAAGGTGACTCTGTAAAGAATCTGGGTATTATCTTCGACCCAACTCTCTCGTTTGAGTCGCACATTAAAAGTGTTACTAAAACGGCCTTCTCTCATCTCCGTAATATCGCTAAAATTCGTCCCATTTTGTCCACAAGCGATGCTGAGATCATTATCCATGCGTTCGTTACATCTCGTCTCGATTACTGTAACGTTTTATTTTCGGGCCTCCCTATGTCTAGCATTAAAAGATTACAGATGGTACAAAATGTGGCTGCTAGACTTTTGACAAAAACAAGAAAGTTTGATCACATTACGCCTATACTGGCTCACTTGCACTGGCTTCCTGTGCACCTAAGATGCGACTTTAAGGTTTTACTACTTACGTATAAAATACTACACGTTCAAGCTCCTGCCTATCTTGCCGATTGTATTGTACCATATGTCCCGGCAAGAAATCTGCGTTCAAAGAACTCCGGCTTATTAGTGATTCCCAGAGCCCAAAAAAAGTCTGCGGGCTATAGAGCGTTTTCTATTCGGGCTCCAATACTATGGAATGCCCTCCCGGTAAAAGTTAGAGATGCTACCTCAGTAGAAGCATTTAAGTCTCATCTTAAAACTCATTTGTATACTCTAGCCTTTAAATAGACTCCCTGTTAAGACCAGTTGATCTGCCGTTTCTTTTCTTTTCTTTTCTACTCTGCTCCAAACCCGGGGTGGACCGCTAGCCTGTTCATCGGATGGGGACATCTCTACGCTGCTGACCCGTCTCCACTCGGGATGGTTCCTGCTGGCCCCACTATGGACTGGACTCTCGCTGATGTGTTGGACTTTCACAATATTATGTCAGACCCACTCGACATCCATTGCTTTCGGTCTCCCCTAGAGGGGGGGGGGGGGGGGGGGGGGGTTACCCACATATGCGGTCCTCTCCAAGGTTTCTCATAGTCATTCACATTGACGTCCCACTGGGGTGAGTTTTCCTTGCCCGTATGTGGGCTCTGTACCGAGGATGTCGTTGTGGCTTGTACAGCCCTTTGAGACACTTGTGATTTAGGGCTATATAAATAAACATTGATTGATTGATTGAATTATGATTGTTGCCTTTGGTAAAAGCTTAACTATTTTAGGTTTTGCTCACATTTGATTTCTTTTATTTAGACTTGCCAAGTTGGTGCTTTATGGAACACTCGTAGCAAAAATGAAAATACAAATAATATCAAAATAATACTTCAATGGAAAACACTAAACGTTAAAAGTATATCAAACAAATCTTTAAAGGAGTGATCACTGCAAACTCGTGCATTCTTCGGCTATGCTCTCTTTGACTGGAGTCTGTGGTACTTTTGTCGTCTTTTTTCAGAAAATGTTGCACTCTTCCGCCATTCTTGATTACCTCTTGAGGAACTCTGAAGAAACGTTTATCCTTTTCGCGATTTAAGCAGTTCGTACAGTCGAAAACAACGTAAGCATAGGGCATTTTTCTTCAAGAAAGGCTAAATGGTGCCTGGTGCCCATTGAGAACAGACACTGGCTTGACCACCACGAGTATTCAATGAGCTGGGCGTAACGTCATTTTGAATCCAAGCATTTATTTCAATGCCCACCCTAAAGACCAGTTCAGTTGTCATGGGGAGCTGTCGCATCTTTTTTCGCTCCCACGGTAGCGGTCGTTTGTTTTCACACTTTCTCCTTTTTATATTGTGGATCACAGATTTGTATTTTAAACCACCTCGGATACTTTACCCTCTTGAAAATGAGAGTCGTGAACGCGAAATGGACAATCATAGTGATTTTTATCTCATTGACAATACATCGGCCAAAAGTGCAAAACCGAAGTAGATAAACAACCCAATAATAACCTCAAATCACTCCTTTCAACACTCAAAAAGCAATGCAATAAATTAAGAAATAAGACAACTAACCTGACTAAATCCTTAAAAAAAAATTACAAAGGCAAACACAAATAAGCCACGTGAGCTCTGAAAAATCCTCAACAACCTGCTTCCTGGTTGCAGCCAGAAACTTAAAAACCAGACTCACCAACATCAACATCCAGGAGGGTGACTCCCTCATTACAGACAAAATGGAGGTAGTAAGCAGACTTAACACCTTTTTCACCAGCATAGCCACAACTCTAGTCAACAAGCTGTCCCACCACTCTGGTCGCTTTGGTGTAGAACACATTAAAGCCTTCTACAGAAAGCTAGGAGTATCCAACAACGATTTCAAATTAGAAATGGTCTCAGCTGACGAGGTGATTATCCAGGAGGGTGACTCCCTCATTACAGACAAAATGGAGGTAGTAAGCAGACTTAACACCTTTTTCACCAGCATAGCCACAACTCTAGTCAACAAGCTGTCCCACCACTCTGGTCGCTTTGGTGTAGAACACATTAAAGCCTTCTACAGAAAGCTAGGAGTATCCAACAACGATTTCAAATTAGAAATGGTCTCAGCTGACGAGGTGATTAAAAAATTGAGTGCGCTCCACCCAAACAAGGGCACCGGCCTTGATAATATCCCCTCCAGATTCCTCAGGGACTCTGCCACCACCAATGCCCCAATCATCACGCACATAATAAACCTCTCAATTACTCAAGGCCAAGTACCAAAATATTTCAAAATAGCTAGAGTAACTCCCCTCTTTAAAAAAGAAAGCACATTAGAACCTGGCAACTACCGACCTGTTTGTATTCTCAGTTCCATTTCGAAAGTAATGGAAAAAATAGTGTATGAACAGGTCGATAGTTACCTTGCCACTAATAAACTCATGTACAAATTCCAATCCGGCTTCAGAACTAACCACTCCACTGACACATGCCTTCTCTATCTGACCGACCACATCAAACATGAGGTGGATGCGGGCAAATACTGCGGCATGGTCATCCTGGACCTTCAGAAGGTCTTTGACACCGTTAACCACGTTATACTGTTGGATAAGCTAAGAGCAATCGGATTTGATAAAACCTCATCGAGCTGGATGCAATCTTACTTGGAGGGGAGGAAACAGGTGGTAGAGTTGAACGGCACCGTGTGTCCCTTCCCCCCCCCCCCTCTCAGTAAGCTGTGGAGTCCCCCAAGGCAGTAAATTAGGGCCTTTACTGTTCCTAATATGCATAAACGACTTGTCATCAGCATGCGACTGTGAATTGTTTTTGTTTGGGGATGACTTGGCCCTGCTGGTATCCGGCAAGGACAAGTCACAGGTGGAGAAAATCCTCAGTGCTGAACTCTGTAGAATTTTCACCTGGCTCGCTGACAACAAGCTATCCATATACTTGGGTAAAACGGAATCCATCCTATTTGGGTCCCACATCAACCTTTAGAAAGTCAATGACTTCACTATAAAAGTGGGTGACATTGTTATCACCAGGAAATATGAGGTCACCTACCTAGGTTCCATTCTAGAGGCTAATCTTTCCTGTGATAAAATGGCAACCAAGGTAATCAAAAAGGTCAACCAACGAACGAGATTTCTCTATAGAATCTCCTCTCTGGTCAACAAAAGCACCATGAGGATTCTGGCGGGAACTCTCGTTAAACCCTTTTTCGATTACGCATGCACCTCCTGGTACCCTAGCACCTCCAAAACCCTCAAATCTAGACTCCAAACATCCCAGAACAAGCTAGTCAGATTACTTCTAGACCTCCACCCCAGATCACACCTCACTCCTACCCACTTCTCCAAAGTGGGCTGGCTCAGGGTAGAGGACAGAGTAAAACAACTTGCACTGAGCCTAGTCTATAAAATCCGCTACATCTCCCTGATACCAAAGTACATGTCAAACTACTTCCTCCATAACCATGACCGCCATAACCACAACACCAGAGGGAGCTCCACTAACCACGTTAAACCCAGATTTCGATCTAACAAAGGTCTTGACTCATTCTCTTTCTATGCCACATCAATATGGAATGCGCTCCCAACAGGTGTAAAAGAAAGGGCATCTCTATCCTCCTTCAAAACCGCACTAAAAGAACACCTCCAGGCAACCCTAAACCCTAAACTAACACTCTCCCTCCCTCATCATACCTCTTCGGATTGTAAATAATCAAATGTAGACACTTTTTCTTATACTTTCTGATCTCTCTCTCTGTGTCCACTACTTGCTGTACATATCCTACCAAGTCAGTCCTACACTGTTCCAATGTCCATTTCTCTGATGATGCAATTGTTGATGACTGAAGTGTTGATACCAACCAAACCTAATCCCCCCCCTCCATATCCCACACCCCGGATTGTAAATAATGTAAATAATTCAATGTATATACTCTGATGATTATCTTGTGTGATGACTGTATTATAAAAATAGTATATATCTGTATCATGAATCAATTTAAGTGGACCCCGACTTAAACAAGTTGAAAAACTTATTCGGGTGTTACCATTTAGTGGTCAATTGTACGGAATATGTACTTCACTGTGCAATCTACTAATACAAGTTTCAATCAATCAGTCAATCAAGTGGCAAAAGTGTGCCGAGACACAAAGAAACGCATCATGAGCTCAAAATATGTCAGTCAATGCAGAGGCTGCATGAATGCCACATATTGTGGTTAAAACGTGCAAGGATTTTGGCACTGTTTTGACACCATGGCTTTTTTACTAGGGCTGTAACTGTAGCAATCAACACAAATTATAACGTGATAGGTGCTACTTCAAATATGTTTTGTTTGCTTCCAGGCATGCAAAAGCACCAAATCCCTTGTGTGTGATGGGTAAGTAAAAGTTTATTTTGTCCTTGTGGATTAAAATGTAAATGAACTAGGCACACTTTCCACAATGATACTAAAATATTGTTGCCATATTTGATTACTTATCTAGGTTGTAGGCAACCGTTTGGTCCGTACAGCATCAATAGAGGAAGTGGGGTTTGAACCAGCAACCCTCTGGTTGATGGACAACTCGCTCTACCTTTCTAAACCTAGGAACTATGAGTATAAAAAACGCAAAATGATTCCCATAGGGGTCTTCAAAGTCTAACCCAGGGTGGAAAATTGTCTCAGGTTAGAGCGACACAAAAATGTCAGCCCAACCTGTTTTTTGTCAGCCAAAAGTGCTCGGCACACATTCAGCCAGTAACTGCTGCTTCAAGGCCTTTTTCCCCCTTCCATCATCCACTGTTCTTAAGTTGAAATTTTCTCCGCTGAAATAACAGGGCAAAATAAAATGAGTTGTGCCGCTTGGAAGAGGAGGAAGAAGAAAAGGGAAAATCCTGAGCTGCATTCTAAATGGATTCATAATGGACGATACGAGTTCACTTTAAGTTGATTTAAATCGAATCTGTTCAATGGTACTGATGAAATTGATTTTTGGAAGGATAGGGGATGAGTGCGCCTACACTAACGTGCGTTCTTGACGTGCAGCCTTGGAGGGGTCCGCACAAAACTGCTTCTGTTGCTGTTTTAAGTGGGACATTTTCAAAAACCAAATACTTAATCGAATCACTGCTTACGACTTTCATAACTTACCTTATACCTCTTTCAAAAGGCAGATCCCTAAGGATGTCATTTATTCTTAAACATCCGGTATACCTTTACTTTAACATCTTGTGACATGACCTTTTCATATAATCAGACAACCGCCGTGGGGGAAATGTGTCTTGTCATCACTGTCCCCTTTTTATAATTAATTTGTTTCCTTTATGTCACTTGCGTTCTACTCTTATGTCACTTTTCTCTTTGCCAGTCTTGCAGATGGCAGTGATCTCTCTAAACATGTTTTCTTAAGGAAAAATAAGACATACACAGAAATGAGAGAGAGGATTATAGATGCGCTCGCAGCTCTGTTAAACAACAGCTGCAAAGTTAATACCTTAGAGGAGCGTCAAGCTTTAAACATTCTCCTCTACAATGTGCCCTTTGGACTATGCAGCATATTGAAAACTTGGCAGGACGCTGCGGTGTACATATATAACTCTCCCCTTGTCAAAACACACTGCAAGGCGTTGTGAAATGATATGCGAGTCACTCAATCGAAACCCAAACCTGTGCATTTGTAGTCAAGATTGGTAATTCTGTGTACTAGTATAGGCGGTTATGGGTGCAAGTTGTATGGTTGGTGATGAGTAAACCAACTGGTGATTAGGGAACCAACTCAAGCACAGGACATTATGGCCAAAATCCACAATCCAAATTGTCAAAACGAAACTTAAGAACAGGTTGGATCAAGTAAAAACAATTATAGTCTAGGTAATGTTTGGTCAAACAGACTGAGAGTCTAGCAGCCGTAGTTTAACCCATTTTGGCCGTTTATGATAATGTTGTACAGCTGATGCTACGTGAAAATAGCTATGAAATTGTTGTGGTTGCGGTCCACAATGGCTTAAACCAACTAATGACCCAGAACAATTGTAATACGGCTGTTGATGGTTTCAGCCAACTGTATAATAAGCCTCAATTGCTAAAATGATCTATAGTAAGGTTTTCTCTGAGTAAAACCTACTGTAATGTGGTTGATGTTGGGTTAAATCAACGCTCGTATGGGCGGTGATTGAGATACTCACCACCAATGCAGTCCATAATGAGTAAAACACATTTGGAATCAATTGTGATCGCTAAAACCAACTGTAATGTCAATCACAGTAAATAAAAACAGTGCATGGCTTGTGATTGTTTCAACCAACTCAATGGCTCACCCCATATATAGTATGGTTTGCTTAAAGTAAAACCTATTGTAGTGGGGTTGATGTTGGGTGAAACCAATGTAAAATATGGGTGTTGATTACCTTCGGTATAGTCCATGATGTCTAAAACCAACTTGTAATCGATCAATTATGATGGCTAAAACAACTATTATCAATCACAGATAAATACAACTATGACTACTGATAGTTTAAAACAACTCCATGGCTAAAACCATCAATAGCAGTGCTTCGCTACTGGTTGAGTAGCGGACCTGTTTTCAATGAGTCACTGTTTTTGCCTGGTAGCAGTGTGAAGTTTGCGAATGATTCATTTCGATTCATTTAACAGCTCTTTACAACAAACGATGAGCACAGTTTTTCAGCTGAGAGTATAATCGTTAGGGAACCATTTTTTACTTGTGCTTCTCAATACATTAGAATACCGTGTACAAGTCATATTCAGTTAAGACAAGGATACCAATAAAGGCTCAGGAAGTATTTAATTTATTTTTGTGTTATCTGTAAACCATAACCATCAAAATTAGGAAGAAATTAAACACATTCTTAGTGTTGTGATCACCAATTTGCCACTTGTCATTAAGGGCTAATGGTGGGTCCCATAGCTAAACCAGGGAAGCACTGAGATTTGCTTTGGGTAAAGGCACTCAAGCAGTTAAAAAAGTAAACATGAATAAAGCTTGCAGCAGGGCAACAGTAGAAAAACAGACATGAGCGCCAACAGACATAGGCATGCCTAAACAGGTGGGTTCTGAGGGGAGTTTTGAAAGTGATAAATGCTTGGTTTTAAACGTCCCACTCATTAAATATGATGGTGGTCAAGCCAGCATTTGTTCTCAAGGAGTAATATGTGGCATTTTGCCTTTCTCGAAGAAAAAAATCCCTATTCTTGCGTTCTTTTCAGTGGTGCGAACTGTTCGAATCGTGAAAATGATAAATGTTTTTTCAGAGTTCCCTGAGAGGAAAACAAAAAGAGCGGAAGAGTGCAAGATTTTTTTAAAGGACGACGAAAAAAGTAGCACACACTCGAGTACAAATGTGCACGGGTTTGCAGTGGTCACTTTGTTGAAGGTTTGTTTCTAATATACACTACCGTTCAAAAGTTTGGGGTCACATTGAAATGTCCTTATTTTTGAAGGAAAAGCACTGTACTTTTCAATGAAGATAACTTTAAAGTAGTCTTAACTTTAAAGAAATACACTCTATACATTGCTAATGTGGTAAATGACTATTCTAGCTGCAAATGTCTGGTTTTTGGTGCAATATCTACATAGGTGTATAGAGGCCCATTTCCAGCAACTATCACTCCAGTGTTCTAATGGTACAATGTGTTTGCTCATTGGCTCAGAAGGCTAATTGATGATTAGAAAACCCTTGTGCAATCATGTTCACACATCTGAAAACAGTTTAGCTCGTTACAGAAGCTACAAAACTGACCTTCCTTTGAGCAGATTGAGTTTCTGGAGCATCACATTTGTGGGGTCAATTAAACGCTCAAAATGGCCAGAAAAAGAGAACTTTCATCTGAAACTCGACAGTCTATTCTTGTTCTTAGAAATGAAGGCTATTCCACAAAATTGTTTGGGTGACCCCAAACTTTTGAACGGTAGTGTACTTTTACCGTTTAGTTTTTCCCATCTAAATGTTATCTTGATATTATTTGTATTTCTTAAACACATGTTTTCTACGAGTGTTTCGAAAAGCACCAACTATGCGAGTCGAAATAAAATAAAGCAAATGTGACAAAACCTAAAAGAGCTAAACTTTTACCAAAGGCAACAATCATAAATGAAGCTTTCAGCACATACATAATGTTGACATCTATAGTTATATTTTGATAAAGACGGGGAATAACACGCTACTCGTAAATAGCGCGTGCAAGAGCAAAAACGCAAAGTTAAATCATAAGCAAAAACAATGTATCTTATCCGGGAGAGTCTCGATGCCAATTTCCTTGACCTAGCCACACACAAATAAGTTGTAGGCCTCCATGCTTATCCAACTTTCCATCTGTTTAGTTGTGTAGAATGACGTCTGGAGCACAAATTGTTCGACATGTCTGAGAATGCGACCGATGGATAATCCTTAATATCACTCAACAAATCTTGTGTTTGATAAAGTATAGGGATCTATTCCAACAAAGCAGCGGCATAATTGGATTTGTATCTGCTTTTTGGAGGTAGAACAGTTTGCGTGCTGCTCGCTGCACAACAGCCATCTAGACTTAGTTGACCACCACAGTTTTTCACTTCCGGGAAGAAGTCACGTCAGGGAATACAAGCAATAGAGTCAATGTTCCTGATGAAGTTCTAGAGGCGAGGTGCATAGAGGTCGAAGGCTCTTAACCCCATTGTAGACGGGCGGGCTGAGGGGGCGGTCAGGTTGATGGAGGAGGCATACCTGAGGGACTAGGTGGGAATGTTGATGTGAAGATGGTCAGGCAGGTATGGCGGGGCGATGTTGTGGATTACCTTGAACGTATGGAAGAGGATCTTGTAGTTGATGCAGTGTTTGATGGGAAGGTCAGTGGATGAACAGGGGTGATGTGACTGATGACGGGGGTTCTGCATGGGGGAATACGGGCAGCAGCGTTCTGGACCGGTTGGACTTAATGGGCGAGACCAAAGAGAAGAGAGTTGCAACAGTCCAGGGAATGAACCAGGATCGCAGCACTATTAGGAGTGAGTGAAGGGTGGATGTATTTTACTTGATTCTTTGCATAAAATGGATCCCCATTAGTTGCTACCAAAGCACATAATCAACATCTGTTGACAAAAATGTAACATATACTGTAAAAAAAATTGCAATACATACAAAACTATAGCAGTCATGTACTCGGGCGACACAGGGGCGATCTGTTGGAAGGGGCGCCACATTGTAGAATAAAAATAAAAATCGATGTGTAATGAAACATACATTTACTCAAAAAGTTTTCTTTAAAATGACCAGTAAAACCTTATAAAACCTTCCACCTGCTGCTGACTTGATCTACTGCCGTTGGGTTACAGTGGAGGAGAAAGGTTGTTGTGTTAGTGGAGGTCATTGTGTCATCATTTAATCTGGTTTTAATTGATAATCTCATATAATGACAAGCCGGCAAGGACAACATCTACTCAGACAAAAGCAGAAGCAGCAAATTTGCCGCTGAAAGATAGTGAAAAATCCAAGCCAGTCTTTATATGTTGTATTTATGAGTGTATATATTTTCTTCAGATTTGTTGTGTTGTAAAAGTGTTGCTCTGACATGTACGATTATAATGAATAACTAATGCTGCATGTATACTTTTTTCGCTCTCGCCTGAGGCGTCTAATGACCTTGAGCCAGCCCTGCCTGTACAACACTTTGCTGTTTCTATTTTACAGGATCACTCCTAATGGCTGAAACCAACTTTGAATGCATCATAATAGTTAAAACTAAGAATTGTATTCACCCAAAATCAGTTTGGGCACCAATGGCTAAAAGTACACTACCAATCAAAAGTTTGGGGTCACCCAAAACATTTTGTGGAATAGCCTTCATTTCTAAGAACAAGAATAGACTGTCGAGTTTCAGATGAAAGTTCTCTTTTTCTGGCCATTTTGAGCGTTTAATTGACCCCACACATGTGATGCTCCAGAAACTCAATCTGCTCAAAGGAAGGTCAGTTTTGTAGCTTCTGTAACGAGCTAAACTGTTTTCAGATGTGTGAACATGATTGCACAAGGGTTTTCTAATCATCAATTAGCTTTCTGAGCCAATGAGCAAACACATTGTACCATTAGAACTCTGGAGTGATAGTTGCTGGAAATGGGCCTCTATACACCTATGTAGATATTGCACCAAAAACCAGACATTTGCAGCTAGAATAGTCATTTACCATATTAGCAATGTATAGAGTGTATTTCTTTAAAGTTAAGACTACCGTATTTTCCGCACCATAAGCCGCACCTAAAAACCACAATTTTTGTCAAAAGCAGACAGTGCGGCTAATAACCCGGTGCGCCTTATATATGGATTAATATTCATATTTATTTTCATAAGGTTTAGGTCTCGCAACTACGGTAAACAGTCGCCATCTTTTTTCCCCGTAAAAGAGGAAGCGCTTCTTCTTCTACGGTAAGCAACCGCCCCATAGAAGAGGAAGCGCTTCTTCTTCTACTGTAAGCAACCGCCAAGGTGAGCACCCGCCCCCGGAGAAGAAGAAGCTCGCGGATATTTAATTTCATTTGTTTTTCTGTAAAGACAACAAAATGTCTCCTACTAAGAGACACGCGTACAAGGTTCCACTGGCTTTTGATATTCATGTGAACCGCACTGTGGATACAACGGGAACACGTACGGTGAATATTCGCACCACAGGGAATGAGAAGTCGTCCTACTGTGGTTCTAGCTTGCCATGCTAACGGCCAGAAACTTCCACCCACGGTGATATTCAAAAGGAAGACCTTGCCAAAAGAGAACTTTCCAGCCGGCGTCATCATAAAAGCTAACTCGAAGGGATGGATGGATGAAGAAAAGATGAGCGAGTGGTTGATAGACGTTTACGCGAAGACACCGGGTGACTTTTTTCACGCAGCGCCGTTCCTGTTGATCTACGACTGCATGCGCGTCCACATCACAGATGGTGTCAAAAAACAAGTGAAGCACACCGAAGAAGAATAATTCGAGGGATTTGTAGATGAGTAATAACTTCAGAAAGTGAGCTTTAAATGTTTATTTTGTGTGTTGTGTGACACTAACGTATGAGCAACGTTGAGTTATTGATGTTGCTATTGCTCTGCACTATTTTGAGTGTTACTATTTTTGTGATTGCACATTTGCACATTACATTTTGGGAGTGAACAGAGTTGTTAGAACGCTGGTTTGTAATATATTATTAAAGTTTGACTGACCTATCTGACTGTTTTGTTGACATTCCCTTTAGCGTAGCGTAGGTGCGGCTAATAGCACGGGGCGGCTAACAGGTAAACAAAGTTTTGAAATATTCCGTTCATTAAACGTGCGGCTAATAACACGGGGCGCCTTATGGTGCGGAAAATACGGTAGTTTAAAGTTATCTTCATTGAAAAGTACAGTGCTTTTCCTTCAAAAATAAGGACATTTCAATGTGGCCCCAAACTTTTGAACGGTAGTGTAGCTGTAATACCAATATTTTTTTTGTTCAAACCATTTTTAGGACTGGTAGACCATGTAGTGGTCTTGATCTGCTTGCGCTGTGGAAGGCGGCTGCATCTCCAGTAGCTCTGTAGTTCTAGATCTTTTAAACATATTTTATCTTTATCTTTTATCTTTAATTATTATTATTATTTATTAGATCTTATAAACTTTTATTTTATATTTTATCTTTTATATTTTATCTTTTGTCTTTTATCTTTTTTATGTTTTCCTTGAAGACAGTGAATCCCTGTACATATCCAATGGATACTTTTGGCAATTTTAAAAGACCAAGAGCCATTTTTCTTACTTATTCGAGAGAGGAGCTGCTCACTCTGAAAACATCGGGGCGTACTGGTATCCGACACCCCATTCCAGTGGAGCTGAGGAAGAATCCTCGGGGCTGCAAAGCGGGGGCTAAGCTAAAGGCTAAGTGAGAGGAAAATCGACGGCGCTACAAACCATCCATTCCTTCCGTCATCATGGGGAATGTGAACTCGCTGCCAAACAAGATCGACGAGCTTCATGGACTAAAAAGCCAGCGTACATATCGAGAGAGCAGCCTGTTTATCTTCACGGAAATGTGGCTAAACCATCTGGTACCGGATGCTAACGTGGACCTGCAGGGATTTACCGCAGTGAGAGCTGACAGAGACACTAAAGCATGTGGGAAAAGCAAAGGTGGGGGGCTCATCATATACGTTAACAACCGCTGGTGTAACCCGGGACACATCTCCGTGAAGAAAGTCTTGTGTTGCCCGGACCTGGAGCTACTAGCTGTTAGCCTCCGGCCATACTATCTGCCGAGGGAGTTTAGTCACGTGATCTCCCTCTGTGTTTACATTCCCCGGAGGGCAGATGCAGCCAATGCATGTGAGATGATCCACGCCATCACATCAAGGCTACAGACAAAACATCCTGAGGCTTTTGTCATCATTTCTGGGGACTTCAATCATGCTACTTTGGACTCAACGTTAGCTGCTTTTTACCAGGCTGTGGATTGTCCCACGAGAAACAACAGGGCAATTGACCTACTGTATGCTAATGTCAAGGATGCATACAAGGTCACACCCCTCCCTCCACTAGGAAGTCTGACCACAATCTTGTCCATTTGCAGCCAAAATACACCCCCCTGGTCCAAAGGCAGCCTGTTAACACTTGCTCTGTGAGGAGGTGGTCCCCTGAAATGGAAGATGCCCTCAGGGACTGCTACAACACCACAAACTAGGACGTGCTGCTTCCACAGGGTGAGGACATTGATGGGCTGACTCACTGTCTCACGGATTACCTCAACTTCTGTGTGGACGTGATCTGCCCTGCTAAGACTGTTCGGTGCTACCCTAATAACAAACCCTGGGTAACACAAGAGGTTAAAGCTGTCCTCAACAAGAAGAAAGCTGCCTTCAGGAGTGGAGACAGGGAGGCAATGAGAGCAGCACAGCGGGAGGTGAAACAACGCGTGAGGGAAGCTAAGGACAGCTACAGGAAGAAGCTAGAGCAGAAGCTGCAGCAGAACAACATGAGGGAGGTCTGGGAAGGTGTGAAAACCATCACAGGCCACAAGGCAAAGACCAGAGCTGTTGGGGGGACAATAGAGAGGGCCAATGAGATGAATAACTTCTTCAACCGGTTCAACCAGCCCGTGTCCTCTCAACCCCTCACTCCCCATCGCAGCCACCCCCTTTCCCCTCAGCGCACCCCAGCCATGGCAACACCGCCCTCCACCACCACCTCTACGCAGACATTAGTCATCTCTGCGGACCAGGTCAGAGGTCAACTGAGGAAGCTACAGCCTAGGAAAGCAGCAGGCCCAGACAAGGTGTGCCCCCGACTCCTGAAGACCTGTGCTGCAGAACTGGGTGAACCACTCCAGCGGATCTTCAACCTCAGCCTGCAGCTGGGGAGAGTGCCCACCCTCTGGAAGACGTCGTGCATCGTTCCAGTTCCCAAAAAGAACTGCCCCAGTGAGCTGAACGACTACAGACCAGTGGCGCTCACCTCTCATATAATGAAGACAATGGAGCAGCTCTTTCTTAGCCTCCTCAGACCACAGGTGCAACATGCCCAGGACAGCCTGCAATTTGCGTACCAGGCAGGCGTTGCTGTGGAGGATGCTATCTTTTACCTGCTGCACCGAGCCCACTCACACCTGGATAAGGGAAGTGGCGCAGTGAGGATCCTGTTCCTGGACTTCTCGAGTGCCTTTAATACTATCCAGCCCCGCCTACTCCAGGACAAGCTGGACAGAATGCGAGTGGATACCTGCCTGGTTGCCTGGATTTCAGACTACCTCACCGATAGGCCACAGTACGTTAGACTGAAGGACATCACATCTGACACTGTGATCAGCAGCACCGGAGCACCGCAGGGAACGGTGCTGGCCCCTCTTCTCTTCACCCTGTACACCGCTGACTTCTGCTACAACTCAGAGCTGTGTCACATCCAGAAGTACGCGGATGACACAGCCATCGTCGGGTGCATCAGGGACGGCAGAGAGGAGGAGTTTCGGAGGCTGGTGAGGGACTTTGTTGTCTGGTGCCACAGGAACCTCTTGCAGCTCAACCCTTCAAAGACCAAGGAGCTGGTCATTGACTTTGGGAGGCAGACCGTGGACTCATTCAAGTACCTCGGGGTGTGGGTGGACAACAAGCTGGACTGGACTGTTAACACGGACCACTTGTACAGGAAAGGACAGAGCAGGCTGTACTTCCCGAGGAGGCTGCACTCCTTCAATGTCTGTAAAAAACTATTGTGGATGTACTACCAGTCTGTGGTTGCCAGTGTTCTGTACTACATCGTAGTGTGCTGGGAGGGGGGGGGGCAATATATCTAAGAAGGACAGCTCCAGACTGGAGAAACTGATCAGGCGGGCCGGTTCTACGATCGGACTAAAACTGGACTCACTGGTGGCGGTGGCAGAGAAGAGGACTATGGAAAAACTAGTGAGCATCCTGGATGATGCCAGTCATCCTCTGCATACCGTTGTCAGTAGCCAGAGGAGCCTGTTCAGTGCTAGACTGCTTCATCCCAAGTGCAGGACTAATAGACTAAAAAACTCCTTTGTCCCACACGCCATTAGACTGTACAACTCCTCTCTGGGAGGGGGGGGGGGGGGGTACTAGAATGACGGGGGATGCAAAACAATAACAGTGTAATACGCTTTCATAACATGGTCACTAATGCCTAGTTTCTCTTGTTATATTTTTATTTTACTGTTATATTTGTATTCTCATTGATGCTTTTTGTTTTTATTCTATTGTAATATTTTTCTATTTTGTTTCCATTTATACCCCCATTATTTACTTTTTTAAATTCTATCTCAATTCTGTACACTGCTGCTGGAATTTTAATTTTCCTGAGGGAACTCTCCTGAAGGAATCAATAAAGTACTATCTATCTATTTATCTATCTAGTGAAATTCCCTACTTACTGTATAAATAACTCCATTTTCACACTATTTTAACCCAGGTTGGAAGAAAATCAACCCATCATGTCTTTATTACTGCCCCTTTCATTTTGCTCTTACGCTACGTTTTATAGTCTGAATGGAAAGCTTGTAGCATCCTCGGAATTGGATTGATGGAAACGTAGCCACTGAGATCTTTAATGCCACTGCCGGACTATGGGGCTGGGATTTACAGTGCAGTCCCATGGGTAGTGAATAACTACAGTCCTGTGTGTCCTTTGGATGTGGTGTGTTATACTGCTATTGACCCAACTTGTTTTTCCTGGGATTTGGTTAAACTGCAGCCCCCTCGCTCCCCAACTCCCCCATTATCTAATCAAAGGTGGGTCAATACTTTCATCATGAGATTAGACTGACTGTGTTGATGAAGGGGGGCTTTCATGCACACTTGTTTTTAAAAATCTCTTGCTTTAGTCTTCCCTAAACACAGATGATTTAGACTGAAGTAGTGTTGTCACGATACCAATATTTTGGTACCGGTACCAAAATTATTTTTATACTTTTTGGTACTTTTCGATACTTTTCTAAATAAAGGGCACCACAAGAAATTGCATTATTGTCTTTATTTTAACAAAAATCTTACGGTACATTAAACATGTTTCTTATTGCAAGTTTGTCCTTCAATAAAATAGTGAACATACAAGACAACTTCTTTTTTAGTAGTAAGTAAGCAAACAAAGGCTCCTAATTTAGCTGCTGACATATGGAGCAACATATTGTGTCATTTTCCATTCTATTATTTTGTCAAAATTATGAAGGACAAGTGGTAGAATAATTACTTGTTCATTTACTGTTAATATCTGCTTACTTTCTCTTTTAACATGTTCTATCTACACTTCTGTTAAAATGTAATAATCACGTATTCTTCGGTTTTTTGATACTTTACATTAGTTTTGGATGATACCACAAATTTGGGTATCAATCCGATACCAAGTAGTTACATGATCATACATTGGTCATATTCAAAGTCCTCATGTGTCCAGGGACATATTTCCTGAGTTTATAAACATAATATACATTTTAAGGCAGATGTTGTGACGCCAGAAAATATCGACGTAATCATAGTGGTATCGACTAGATACGCTCCTGCACTGGTATCATTACAGTGGATGTTAGGTGTAAATCCACCAATGGCGTTTGTTTACATTTTGACGCCGGTAAGCTACGGTGTGTAGTGAAGCATGTTTAGCTATTCCTCGTCCTGCAGGGATGATACTTGTAAGAAACTTACTTTATTTGTCTCCATCGAGACAACGATTAGTGATTTAGAAGTAGTTACAACACTGCCGACTGGGGCTGGACTTTAACCGCTAGCTAGCTATCCATGTTTTAAAGCACCTCTTCCTGAGGGCGTTTCAGTGTTATAACTTCACCTTTATCGTTATTTTTAAGCCAAAATATGTCCATTCTCCCTTTTCTGTCTATACACCTTGTCTGCTTGTAAGTACTCTGTGATTGTGCGCTGCCGAATATGCTCCTCTGCTCGTAAACCAGCAATTACATTGGGACGCGGGGTGGTGGGAGACCGCTATCTTTCAGAGGTGGTATAGTACCGAATATGATTCATTAGTATTACGGTACTATACTAACACCAGTATACCGTACAACCCTACACTGAAGTTTGTCAAATCCCTTTTAACTACTTCGAAAACACTGATTTTGCCTCTAAACGGTGGCGATCTTGCTGCCCGCAGTCTGCCTTTCGAAGGGAGGATGTTGGGTGAATTATGTATACAAATTTATCTGGATGCTCTCCAAACTGGCACGCGCGCCACCGCTGCTGCTGCTGATGTAGCTGCAGGAGGAGGCCATTCTAGGCAGGGCCAAGAGTTACAGCCTGACAGGCTTTTGCTGTGTGACGCAGGGTTTGACAGTCACGAAAAAAAGTCAACGAAGGACATCGGCGTAGCACAGTGGACCGTTCCACTGCTGACATTCGTTGCCAGTAAGCCCGGAATCACTCCGGATATCCAGGCTCCATACTTCCTCCGGTTTGACGTTGCCAGCCCCGGGCGCACAAAAAGCGCGGTGGCTGCGGCGATGTGATAGAAGGAAGCGCCTTGCTGTACAGCACGAGTTAACACACACCAGCCTCTTTAAGACGACAAGCCTTTTCTCACCGCCGCTTTAATCTATTTTTCTGTCCCTTCACCTGTTCTTTCCTTTAGAAGTTTACCCTTCACTTTTTTTTTTTTAACAAATGTTAATCTGCTTTGCACTCACACACACACGTGCGTGCGCCCGCATAAGAACACACACTCACACACACTCACACACAAAATTTCAAGATAAGTGTGCCCGGCTTCTGCTGAAATTGCTCTCAGCTGGGAGCAGCTTACCCTGAGGATGTCGCATGTCGACACCACGAGGCTGTGATAAAATCCTCTCCTATTGAATTTCCTCCTTTTCTTTTCATGAGAGTCACAATACATGTTCTTCATTTCAAACACTAATATTTGTCCACTCGCCTCCCTAACAGGGCGACGGAAGATAAGGCGCTGCTGAAAGCCGACAGACGACCGTGATGTCCTTGATGAGTCCGGCGGGAGGTAGAGTAACACGTCTCTTTGGTCAAAAGTGAACATTTGTAAAGGACACTTTTTACCTTGATGGAAGGTCTAGCATTGATATTTGAAAATATGCTACAATTGTGTCTGCATACACACATGAAGGTCTGAAAATGTCAGATGAACCTATTGACAAAGACATGTTTGTAGTAGCATGAGAGGAAATTGATATTTTAAGTTTAATATGAAAATTTTTTCATGGTTCAGAACAGATGCAAAAACTTTTTTTCCACCGAAGGCCAAAGACTGACAAATCAAAGGATGTGGGGGCCATTTTGGTAGTCTTCCGCTTTAAAGTTAAGTACAATATATT
The DNA here is from genome assembly GCF_033978785.1 of Entelurus aequoreus. NCBI lineage: Eukaryota > Metazoa > Chordata > Actinopteri > Syngnathiformes > Syngnathidae > Entelurus > Entelurus aequoreus. The sequence goes on along the minus strand of NC_084738.1, from coordinate 43,089,576 downwards.
CATTTTTATCAAAGAACTAGAAAATGCAATTTTGGTAGACATTCCGTGTGTGTCAGGAAGTGTTGGTGACGAACCCCAAGATGCAGAGATGGCAGGCTTGGTGCAGGAAAACATGATTTAATGTCCAAAAATCAAGAAAAAACAGGAACCAGGAACAGGCAAACTGGAAACAGGGAACAAGAACCAGCAAACAGGAAACGAGGAACAAAAAGACAGCAAGCTGCAAACAGCTGCAGGATACAGGACACAGATAGTAGCTTACAGCTACAACGACAGTACTCCAGCACTGACTGGAGGGCAAAGCAGGTCTAAATAGCAGCCGGCTGATTGACACCAGGTGTGGCCAGGTGCCAATCAGCCGCAGCTGAGGGGAATCAGCGCTCAGTTAGAAAAAAAGGAAACTGAACCAAAATAAGAGCGCTGACAGGAAATAAAAACAAACAAAGGAAAAACCAAAACATAACTAAACTGTCAGTGACAAACCTGACAGTGTGTATATTTAATAGCCATAGCCGAACTGAAATGCTTAAGGTAAGCACGCTGGCCAGGTAGCATCAACTTACAAAAAATATGAGCAAAATGAGGTAGCATGCCAAAAGTACTATGACAACATGCAAACAATGGCAGGCTTACAGTGGCATTAGTGAAATACCAAAATATATGAGGTGTATACCTGCTAAATTAGCTACAAAATCGAGCATGCTAAAATGCTAACTGTAGTGTGTGTCAAGCACCAAAATATATATTATACTCTAGTTTGCATCTGAAGAAAATGTTTAAAATGCAAGCCTGCTAACGTCAGCATGCATCAAGTACCACAATATGACTTTGGTGTATACCTATAAAATGAATTTGAAAAAAGCTGGCATACTAATATTAGTATGCTAACAGGCATCATTTGCATACCTGCAAAAATATTAGAATGCTAATGATTGTGCCGCAGTTTGTTAAAAAATAGCTACACATGACCTCCATCTGCACTTTGGGCACCCCTCGTTTAGAACCTTTAAGTCGCAGTAGGGAACACTTGTTTTGTTCAGGGCATATTACTTATTCTACCAAAAGAGTGAATGAAAATCTGACAGAAATGTGTAATTCTTCAATCATAACCTTTGATTCACCTAATTCAACATTGTTATTACTTATTGGATATTATCTGGTTTTTCGCACTCTTCTATGTTGTCCTTTGACAAAATGCCCTTTTTGGGCCATTTTGACCAAATAACTTTGAATTTCAGCCATAAGTGGTGATTAGCTTGTCTTGTCTTCTCTGTATCCACATGTTTTTTTGGTGAGTTTGCTCTTTATACGAGACGCAAATCAAGCCAATGGGGTCAGCAGCCAGAGTTTTGTAATTATGATCTGTTTTATACATGCTTTGATTTGTTGTCCAAAACTTCGAAAAACAGTTCAAAGGTCTTTTCAGCAAGCGAACGTTTTTCTTTAAAGAAAGTGACAAAAAATATATATATATATATCAGAAAGTGTCAGATTCAAAACTCATACTCAAGGTCCCAAGGGAGTACAATACCGTATATTAACTAGGACTGTCAAAGATAACGCATGCGATTAATCACACAATTTATTCAGAGTACTTATGCTCTTTTAGGGGAGTTGGGAGAGTGGCCGTGCCAGCAATCTGAGGGTTAATGGTTCAATCCCCACCTTATACCATCCTAGTCATGTCCGTTGTGTCCTTGAGCAAGACACTTCACCCTTGCTCCTGATGGGTCCTGGTTAGGGCCTTGCATGGCAGCTCCCGCCATCAGTGTGTGAATGTGTGTGTGAATGGGTGATTGTGGAAATAGTGTCAAAGCGCATTGAGTTCCTTAAAAAAAGATAGAAAAGCGCTATACAAGTACAACCCGTTTACCATTTACCATTTTTAACTTAGCCTTGGTTACCTATAGCGTTCATGCACACACTAGCCCAAACATGAGTGGGGAGACTCCAATGGATCTGCTCTAAAATACCCCGAGGGTACTTTATATAAAACTGTTACCAAGTTTTGAGCATATAAATTAAGTACATTCAAGTAAAATATGTTTTAAATGTTAGTGTATGACACTCTGACAATATAATTGCATTTGTGTCAAAATAGTAGGGTCAACTTTATGTAAATTATGCAAGCAAGTAATTTACTGCAATTAATAGCAACTAATAAAAATTCCAAAATGTGACTAAACTACTTTTTAAAAAAATTGTTTGAGAGCACTAAGTACCATATTTTCCAGACTCTAGAGCGCAATGGTGTTTAAACCGCACCCACCAAATTTTAGAACAAATAAATATTATACCTATATTGGCCACCGGACCATATGGCGCAGATATAAACCGGTAGGAAATATTTAGCAAATGTTTATTTACATACCTTATTTTTTTCTAAAAAATGTCTGTCACAAGGCAGTTAACAGCTGAAAAAAGTTATCATCATGGACCCACTAGCTGCGAAAGCTAGCTCTCCAATCAGCTCAACAGACTCAATAACTCCACGATGACGTTTTGGTGAAAAGCTAATACAATACAAAAATAATGTTAATAATGAACTATTAAAGGTGCCATATGTAATAATGTCGTGTCAAGTCATCATTAAATGGCCCTAATATGTCAAAAGGCATTAATAAATCATGTTCTTTTCAAATTCTTTTATAACTGATACTGGTACTTCAGCCGGGAAATGCTCATTTCAACATTAGATTTACAGCCCCGAAATATTGTTATTGTTTTAATTTTAATGCCCCGCCTTCCACCGTTTGACCAATTAGAAAGTCAGTGAGTGTGCCACATCCAGGTTGCCAGTTACGCACCGCCATCTTCGTCGAGCTACTGCCACTGGTAAAGTTACTAAACATGTCAGACATTAGTCAATCTAAAAGGCGTCGTTACGATTCTGAACTTATACATGACAAAGCCAGGAACAAAACAAGTATTTGTATCGGGGATGCCTTTGAAAGATGGCGACAATTGAAGGCGGAGACGATTTTTTCATCAGACACCAAATTTGCTAATTTCCTCCTTGATAGGTAAATCAGGCATTTGCGTTCTTTTATTACTCGTGATAAATGGAAATGGACATTTTGTATGTAAACTATACTCTCCAATACAGTCTATAAGTGACCTTGTCTAACAAAGCTAGCAGAGGTGGGTAGAGTAGCCAGAAATTGTACTCAAGTAAGAGTATTGTTACTTTAGAGATTTATTACTCAAGTAAAAGTAAGGAGTAGTCACCCAAATATTTACTTGAGTAAAAGTAAAAAGTATGTTGTGAAAAAATCTACTCAAGTACTGAGTAACTGATGAGTAACCTGTTCGTTTAATGACGACGGCAACAAATAATGCACAAAAACATAAATTAGCAATGAGCAAATTCAGAGCCAGGAATATCTCTTAAGCAACTAAGACTTAGACTTAGACTTCCTTTTTATTGTCATTCAAAATTGAACTTTACAGTACAGATAAGAACGACATTTTGTTGCATTAGCTCATGGTAGTGCAGGATAAAAAAAAGCAATAAGGTGCAGATATAAATAAATAAATAGGTTACTGTACAGATAAATATATTGCACTTTTTCATATGCATTCGCGTTTATGGATGTATGTTATATTGTCTTTTTTATTCCAGCGATTTAATCCATTTTGGGGGGAGTTGAGGGGATAATTATGATGCGTTCAAGAGCAAACAATAATATATATTAAATAATAATACATTAGCATTAAAAAAATTAAGGCAAATTGAGCCACAATAATTTAACGGCACCATAGGCTCAGTAGGCAGAGATTACAAAGGAAAATAAAAAGTTAGCCTTTACGCAAACCATAAACTGATAGGTGTGGGCTGCATCTGGGAACACACTGATTGGTGTTTCTATGCATGTGTGTGTGTGTGTGTGTGTGTGTGTGTGTGTGTGTGTCTGTGTGTGTGTGTGTGTGTGTGTGTGTGTGTGTGTGTCTATGAGGCTGCAGTACGTTAATAAATGTCCCCACACGATGTACATTTGACAGTGATTCATAGCAGGGAAGCTATGTCATGCCAAAATATCTACTAACGTTACTTACCGCGATGTGCTTCCTCAAATTCATGTAAGCTTAAGCTTGTAATCATGTGACCGCCTGGCTCTGTTTGATTGGTGAAACGGAGTCAAACGTCACCAGTGACTGCATTTGATTGGTGAAACGCAGGCATGCGATAGATCCTACTTTGAAGGTCTGTCTGACAAACCAAAACAAACAAAGCGTGCATTAACAGATCGATAAAAATCAGTAGCGAGTAGCGAGCTGAATGTAGATACATGGAGCGGAGTAAAAGTAGCGTTTCTTCTCTATAAATATACTCAAGTAAAAGTAAAAGTATGTTGCATTAAAACTACTCTTAGAAGTACAATTTATCCCAAAAGTTACTCAAGTAGATGTAACGGAGTAAATGTAGCACGTTACTACCCACCTCTGAAAGCTAGTATGTTCGTGCAACGAATGCTTAATGTGGTGGTGCTCAGCTCTTAGTGTAATTCTTAGCATGCTAGCCCGGTCAATGACACATCGACATACAGGCTAACGGGGGAAATATATGCCCGTTAGCCTGTATGTCGATGTGTCATCCAACTGACAGGGCAAAATACATTTTAGACAGATAAAACCTATGTGGATATGAGTAGTGTCAGTGCCTATTTCATTCTCAATATGCTGATACACTGAGGAAATAGGTTCCAACATTAGCACGGCTGATTGCGGTTTCTTATACTTTATGTTAGGGCTGCGAATATTTGGGTGTCCAACGATTCGATTCGATATCGATTCTTGGGGTCACGATTCGATTTAAAATCGATTTTTTTCGATTCAACGCGATTCTCGATTCAAAAACTATATTTTACAGATTCAAAAGGATTCTCTATTCATTCAATACATAGGATTTCAGCAGGATCTACCCCAGTCTGCTGACATGCAAGCAGAGTAGTAGATTTTTGTAAAAAGCTTTTATAATTGTAAAGGACAATGTTTTATCAACTTATTGCAATAATGTAAATTTGTTTTAACTATTAAATGAACCAAAAATATGACTTATTTTATCTTTGTGAAAATATTGGACACAGTGTGTTGTCAAGCTTATGAGATGTGATGCAAGTGTAAGCCACGTGACACTATTGTTCTTTTTTTTTTTTTTTTTTAAATGTGTAATGATAATGTCAATGAGGGATTTTTAATCACTGCTATGTTGAAATTGTAACTAATATTGATACTGTTGATAATGTTCATTTTTGTTTCACTACTTTTGGTTTGTTCTTTGTCGTGTTTGTGTCTCCTCTCAATTGCTCTGTTTATTGCAGTTCTGAGTGTTGCTGGGTCGGGTTTGGTTTTGGAATTGGATTGCATTGTTATGGTATTGCTGTGTATTGTTTTGTTGAATTGATTAATTTAAAAAAATAAAATAAAGAAAAAAATAAAGAAAGAAAAAAATCGATTTTTTAAAAATGAGAATCGATTCTGAATCGCACAACGTGGGAATCGTGATTCGAATTCGAATCGATTTTTCCCCACATCCCTACTTTATGTGCATCAGGCACATATGGGGTGGTATTTGCTTGGCACAATATAATGCATTACATGTAATGATGTTCTACTTTGTGTAGGGTAATGCCAACAATCTGTCCAGACGAAAATATTGCTGCGTAACTTTACAAATACATTTGGCTTATCGACATCAGTAAAATGTGGCGTAATTACTTAGTAAACCATCTTGCAAGAAGCATAAACAAGAGCAACCTACAGGGTAGGACTTGTCGATCGCCATTTGAAGTTTCTTGGAGTAGAATTCGGATTCGGCTACGTATCTGCGGCTCAGTCATGGAGAGTGGGAGGGGATTACAGAATTTTGACCGTGATTGCAGTACCATTTCTGGCCACATTACTACACATGGTAAAATGATTACTAAGACAGACACTTGTAAAAGTGTTAGCCAATTTTCTAATGCTACCGACGTTAGCTTGAGTATATTACGATAGCACATACAAATATGCATTAAAACACTTCTACAGACATCATACATGAGAAGGCTTACTAAGTATGAATTGTTATGTTGTAAAACTTACAAACCGAGCTTGGAGTGATGAATGAAGAATCATTTTGAGCAGAGCCGCTATGGACGGTTGTACTTCTGGTTCAAAGGACGAAACAGGAAATACATTTTCGACCATTTTAACTAGCTTTTTTATCTAATGTTGTACTCTTCTTTTGTATAATGTTTGGCAATGTACAGTATGTATTCTTTGTATTTTTATTTTGTATGCTTCTATATGGATGCCAGGAAGACTAGCGGTCGCCTTGGCGTCAGCTAATGGGGATCCATACAATAAACAATAAACAACCAGCCGCACCTGCAGTGAGCAAACTTGTCCAAAAGACGGCTCCATAGCACAAACAAAAACACACCTTTTCAGTTTCTGTCAGTGTTCTATAAAAACTATTTGTTGAATACAAAACATTATTACCGTTAGCCAAGAAAATTCCATAAATTAGCAGCACCAAATCTATTAATCAAGCAACACCACACATTTTTGTGTTTGATGCTATTCACCACCCAAACAAATATAAATCAATCGCTGAAGATTTTATTTTATATTTTTGTTTTTTCAGTGCTTTGTCAGAACTGAGCTGCCAAATGATGGGTTAATTGAGTAGGCGAATGCTACAGTGCATCAGAAAAGTGACTGTTATAACATCTAAAGGGCTTTTTAATGGCGCAAATTATCACTGTCAATCTGGAGAATAATGAGGCATGTACTGTGGGGGAGCTAGAGATTAAAAAAAAAAATTTTTTTATGATACCGTAATTTCCGGACTATAAGCCGCTACTTTTTCCCCTCGTTCTGGTCCCTGCGGCTTATACAAGGGTGCGGCTTATTTACGGCCTGTTCTTCTCCGACACCGACGAAGAGGATTTCGGTGGTTTTAGTACGCAGGAGGAAGACGATGACACAATGATTAAAGACTGACTTTTCATATACCGGTAGGCTGGTTATTTTGATAACGTACAGGTGAGCACTTTGTATTACTTTGCACCGTTGTATTATTTGTACTCTGCACGAATGCTGTTCGCCATGTCAAAGATGTGAAAGTTTGATTGAATGATTGAAAGATTTATTGTTAATAAATGGGACGCTTTGCGTTCCCAAACAGTCATCTCTGTCCCGACAATCCCCTCCGTGGTAGCAGGAACCCCTATATACTACGGTAATTACACATCAAAACCCTGCGGCTTATAGTCGGGTGCGGCTTATATATGGAGCAATCTGTATGTTCCCCTAAATTTAGCTGGTGCGGCTTATAGTCAGGTGCGGCTTATAGTCCGGAAATTACGGTAAATCTATTGTATCGCACTGGCACAAATGAATGTGGAAGCTTCTAGCTAAAAGGCACTGTTCCACCTCAGTTGCATAGCAAAAGGCCATAAAAAAAGGGTGAATAGTGCGTCAGTTGGATGGATAAATGAGTGAAATGACGTGTGCAGGTGAGACAATGAGATTAGAAACAAAAAGGTTGCAGATGAAGGCTTAGAGCGGTCAGATGATGACCGTGGTTCTCCCTGATCATTCTGGTCTCATTTTCCATGCTGAAAGAGCGAGCGTGACCTCATCAGCGTTAATGAACATCGGGTAGAAAAGAAATGTGTGGGGAATATATGCGTCCGTTCTTTGAATAATTCAATATTTCAAAGAACAATGAATGTAAAAATACTTTAGGAATAGCACAGTTGTACGTTTTGTAAGCTTAAGCATGTTCAGAAGAAACAAAGTCGTTGATTTATTGAGTCTATGACACACGTACTAAAAAGCAGCAATAATGAATATGGAGGAATGTGAGTTCTGTCTTCTTAGGTTCACAGTCACACCTTTGGATTTGATTTGAAAACAGCATTTGGCTCGAGGTTGAATAAAAATAATTTGGTTATTTGGTTGAGTACGCCACGCCCTATTGAACTGGTGTCCCGTGGGCCACATCTGGCCCGCCGAGCTATTCATTTGGCCAGCCGAACATCATCCAAATAGGCTTGATGAAACCTTTCAAACAAGGGTTGGTATTGTATGCAGTACTCCCACCACCCCAAAGGGGGGCAACAGCGAGGCATATGTGTCACAATGACGCTGCAGTAGGGTGAGTAGAAGAAGAAGTCTACTCATTCAACCCTGAAAAAAAAATTAAATACATTGCGAAAATCTGACTTTACCAGCAACTGGACAACAAACTATGACTGATCTGCTCAGAGCAAGTGCTTGTGTCATTGTTTCCTGTCGGACCTTTTAAGCGACGGACACAGTGTTCTAGACAAGCAGCAACAATGGTGGAAACCCCAGCATGCAAGCTTCATCACAAAACTTGATCAAACATTTGTAAGTAGATATTGTGCATAAAGATGTTGAGTTTGTTTTATACTGAAATTAGACTTAGACTTAGACTTCCTTTTTATTGTCATTCAAATTTTAACTTTACAGCACAGATAACAACGAAATTTCGTTACATAAGCTCATGGTAATGCAGGATAAAAAAAAGCAATACGGTGCGTATATAAATAAATAAATATATATAAATAATATATAAATACTGTATATATATAAAATAAATAAATATATATAAATAAATCAATAGATTACTGTACAGATAAATATATTGCACTTATTCACATGCGTCCACGTTTTTGGATGTATGTTATATTGTCTTTTTTATTCCAGCGAGATAATCCATTTTGGGGGGAGTTGAGGGGATAATTTAATTATGATGCGTTCAAGAGTCTTACGGCTTGAGGGGAGAAGCTGTTACAGAACCTGGAGGTTCTGCTTCGGAGGCTGCGGAACCTCTTTCTAGAGTCCAGCAGTGAAAACAGTCCTTGGTGGGTGTGGGAGGAGTCTTTGCAGATTTTCTGAGCCCTGTTCAGGCAGCGGCTTTTTGCGATCTCCTGGATAGGAGGAAGAGGAGTCCTGATGATCTTTTCCGCCGTCCTCACTACTCTCTGGAGAGACTTCCAGTCTGAGGCATTGCAGGCTCCAGTCCAGACAAAGATGCTGTTGGTCAGCAGGCTCTCTATAGTGCCTCTGTAGAATTTGGTGAGAATGGGGGGAGGGAGCTGTGCTCTTTTCATCCGACACAAAAAGTGCATGCGCTGCTGAGCTCTTTTTACAAGAGCTCCGGTGTGTAGGGACCAGGTTATATTGTCAGTTATCTGCACCCCCAGGAACTTGGTGCTGCTTACTATCTCCACCACTGTGCCGTTGATGTAGAGTGGAGCGTGGCTGGACTGGTGCTTCCTGAAGTCAACGATGATCTCCTTGGTCTTGTTGACATTCAGGACCAGGTTGTTGGTTCTGCACCAGTCAACCAGATGTTTCACCTCCTCCCTGTAGTCCATGTCATTGTTGTCACGGATGAGGCCCACTACTGTCGTGTCGTCCGCATACTTCACAATGTGGTTAGTAGTGGACCTGGCGCAGCAGTCATGGGTAATCAACGTGAACAGCAGCGGACTCAGGACGCAGCCCTGGGGGCAGCCGGTGCTCAGGAAGATGGCACTGGAGGTGTTGTTGCCCACTTTCACAGATTGGGAAGTCAAGCAGCCAGTTGCATAGGGGGGTACTGAATCCAAGGGGGGCCAGTTTGCTCACCAAGTGCTGCGGGATGATGGTGTTGAATGCTGAGCTGAAGTCCAGGAACAACATCCGCACGTGTGTGTCCTTTCCTTCCAGATGTTCTAAGCTCAGGTGGAGTGCAGAGGAGATGGCGTCCTCTGTGGAGTGGTTAGGGCGATAAGCAAACTGATATGGGTCGAATGTGGGGGGAAGTCTGGAGACAATATATTCCTTTACCAGCCTCTCGAAGCACTTCATTATGATGGGGGTGAGTGCAACGGGGCGGTAATCATTGAGGGAGGAGATTGTGGGTTTTTTTGGCACTGGAATGATTGTGGCCGTCTTAAAACATGATGGTACCACAGCCTGGGTCAGCGAGATGTTGAAGATATCTGTGAGAACCCCAGCCAGCTGGTCTGCACATCCCTTAAGCACCTTGCCCGGAATGTCATCAGGTCCCGGTGCTTTCCGGGGGTTCACTCTCCTCAGGGTTTTCCGGACATCTGCTATATCCAGGTTGAGCGGCTGCTCATCAGGGCGAGCGATGGATTTTCTCGCCTGAGTGGTGTTAAATGCCTCAAACCTTGCAAAGTAGTTGTTAAGGTCATCTAGGAAGCTGATACTGTTGTCACAGGGACAGGGGGCAGCTTTATAGTCCGTGATGACCTGTATGCCCTGCCACATTCGTCTAGTGTTTGTAGGGTTCTCAAAGAAGTCCTGCACTTTCTGACTGTGAGCACGCTTTGCAACCTTAATGGCACGGTTCAGGTTAGCTCTGGCTGATTTTAATGCCACCATGTCGCCAGACCTGAAAGCTTTGTTCCGAGCCTACAGCATTGCACGTACCTCACTGTTCATCCAGAGTTTCTCGTTGGCCCGTGTGGGGATGTTCTTGATCACACTGACATCTTCCACGCACTTCTGAATGTATGCGGACGCAGACTTTGCATACTCCTCCACTTATGTGTGGTGATTTTTGGTGGCGGCTGCTTTGACCATGTCCCAGTCTGTGGTTTCGAAGCAGTCTTGTAATGCTGACATTGCTCCCTCTGGCCAGGTCCTCACCTGCTTAACTGTAGCTTGCTTCCTGATCAGCTGGGGCTTGTATGCAGGAATTAGCATCACAGATAGATAGTCTGAGGAGCCGAGGTGGGGGCGTGGTGCAGCTTTATACGCCTGTTTAATATTACTATACACCAAGTCCAATCTGCTTCCACCCCTGGTTGCAAAATTCACATATTGATGGAAATGAGGGAAAACTGTTTTCATGTTAGCTTGATTAAAATCCACTGCCACGATGAAAACTCCCTCTGGATGTGTAGTTTGCAGTTCATTGATAGAGCAGTACAAAGCATTCAAAGCTTCTTTGGTGTTAGCACTGGGAGGAATGTACACTGCTGTGAAGATCATAGACCTGAATTCCCTGGGTAAATAAAATTTTATAGTTAATAGTTTAACATCAGGAGAGCAGTGACGCAATACCATATTCCCATTATTGCACCAGTCATTATTGACATATATACAAACACCACCGCCTCGGGATTTACCAGTGAGAGATTTTCTCCTGTCTGCCCGAAACATAGTTAGCCCCTCGATGCTAACTGCCTCGTCCGGAACGGTTGGTTTCAACCACGTTTCTGTTAGAAATATGGCGCAGCAGTCTCTTATCTCGCGTCTTGCATTTAAATCCAGCTTCAAGTAGTCCAGTTTGTTCTCCAGGGAGCGGACATTTAAAAGCAGGATGGAAGGAAGCGGCGTTCTGTGGGGATTAGCCTTTAGCTTTGTTGTTAGCCCCGCTCGGCATCCCCACTTCTTCTTCCGATCACACCGCTTACGTGTCTTTTGCTGAATTTGCGATGTATTTTGTATTCGTCGTTGTGTTGTTTGTTTTGTCTTTGAGTAACTCTGGTGATTAAAGCTTGATTAATACATGTAGCGCTAAATTTGACCAGTAGAGGCCGATAACACTCAGTGATTGTCAAGCTACTTGGAAAATGTAGTAAACTAGGCTACAAGTTACTCTTGATTAAAAAGGAAAAGCTATCCCTAGAGAATTGTAGCCAGCTACACAGCAAAAGTAGCTTGCTACATCAAAGTTACGCTAATATTTAACTTGATGTACAACTTTCCACAAACAAGAGAAAAAATGCTCAGTTTAGCAGACAAGCTATTTATAGCGGCAATGTGATCACCAGTTTATGCTGCTATGTTTACATCAGCGAGTGGTCTGCTGTATCCTCACTTTCTTGCTCGTGGAAGTTTATTCTAGATCATAAATCATGCATCTCAACTGAATAGAAGAAGGCCAGGGATGTATTTTAAAAAGTTGGTACACTTTGACACCCAATTTAGACTCGGAAATGGCGAGAACGACAAAAAAAAACACTTGGCTCCACCTCCCTTTTCTTCATCTCCCTGATATAACTATAATTATATCAGTCTGCATCCTTGTGAAAGCAGAAATTGAACCGTAAGTGATGTTTTATTATGTGTGTTGGCTCTCATGAAGCCTGCAGTGAGTAACATCCATTGAGGTTGTGAAAAAAAGCAAACGTTGTGATGCGTTTTTGAAATGAATGTGCCGTGTATGCTTAAAATGATCAAAATATGTAAATATTAAATGAAATTATACAATTTCTCATTACTACATTGCATACATATTTACATCATGTATATACAACCTTAATGGAGGTGTTTGGATGTTTTTAAGGGATTTATAGACATAATAGAGCGACTCACATAGGCTCCATTATAAGCCGACTTTTGATCGCATTTATTTAATATTTCGAATGCATTAAAAAAAATCCATCCGCCGTCATGTCTTTCATAATGATTGTGAACGATAAGCAAAATTTAAAAAAAATGAAAAGTGCACTTTCCCTTTAACAAAATCCATCTTTACATGAACGGAAATCAATAACACTGAACATATTTAAAGTATTTCAAAATTGAATTCCTCCTCAACTTCTACATTTTAAGTTCTTATAAAGGTAGTGAATAGCAAGCTACTTGGACTATCTAGTAAGCTCAGCTACAAGTTACTCTCGATAAATTGTAGCAAGCTGCACTACAAGCTACACGACAAAAGTAGCTCGCTATATCAAAGCTTCATTTAACGCCATTTCTATCTATGGGCTAGGGTTGTTCCGATACCAATAATTTGGTACCAGTACCAAAAAGTATATCGATACTTTTTGATACTTTTCAAAATAAAGGGAACTAAACAAAATGTCAATATTGCCTTTTATTTCAACAGAAAATCTTACAATACAATAAACATATGTTTCCTATTACATTCAAAGAACCATTTTAGAAGGTTAAACTATAAATTAAAAGGCATTAAACACATTGGGCTTTTTTTGTTCCATTCAAAGAACAATTTAAAATTTTCTTTTTACATATAGTCTGCCATAATCAAGGATTAGGTTAGAATATAATATCAATCAATCAATGTTTATTTATATAGCCCTAAATATAATAAAAAGCTTTATTGACATTATATTAAATGCTTCATGATTTATGGTAGCCACTCCTTGTCTGTGCTTTAAGAAAAGTAAAATTATTAGTCCATCCATCCATTTTCTACCGCTTGTCCCGTTCGGGGTCGCGGGTGGTGCTGGAGCCTATCACAGCTGCATTCGGGTGTAAGGCGGGGTACACACAATTATTAGTAAGTACTAAAAACAAAACAATGGATAAATGTACCCAGATAAGACATGTAGCAGGTAAAACACACATTGTTAAAGATAAAACGCAAATTGTAGCAATTTGTTACAAAATATAGTCATTTCACTAGTATTAGTTGACTGCTAATTGGGCAGTTTTAACTCCTCTAATATTTGGCATCAATCCAAGCAGCTGTGTGCGTCTACGTATCTACATGTTATGTATCTACATGTGCACAGCAGGGGAGCTGCTTAACTTATGAGAGTAGCGTGTGTGTTTGTGAGAATGGCACCGTGTTGTCTGAGTGACGTCAGTGAGTGAGTGGGTGAGCAAAGAGAGAGAGCGGTAACGCTGCGCAGTAGAGTGATGAACGGGTCTGGTTGTGTCCTGCAAAACTAACAATAAAGCAACCAGATTGTCACAAATCGGCGGCCTCTTCAATTTGACCTGAAAGCGGAGCTTAACAGACCCATTGGCCGTAAAGTGAAATGTGTTAACCCGACGAAAACATCGACGTTGAAGGGAACGTCTGCCCTGTCCTCCTCAACTACGGTCTGCACCGGAGCCGAACAGCAGGACAGGTGCAACAACTACATCATTACCTCTTTAAACTGAATGATTATTATTTCAATGTTTACCTAAGTTTGAAGCAAAGGTGGTAGTATTAATCGCCACATTTGGTGAGGCGTGTTTTAAAGCAACACTTCGCCTCCCTGTTTAAAGTGTCACCTTTACCGTTAGCTATGATGCCCAAATACCTTCATATTGCGCTTCACACACCCTCTTTGTTAACCAGTAGAATTGTCTTTTTTTGCCATTCTTCCTCTCTAAGATGTTATTGCTTGTATGCACTTTATGTGTGCATTTGGACACTCTCAACATCATGCGCCTCGGCTCTGTAGTCACCGCCACACAGTGGCACTTAGATGAAAGAACGGTACCGGTACTTTTCAAAGGCAGCATAGTACCGATTTTAATCACTTAGTATCGGGGTACTTTATTAGTACCGATATACCGAACAACCCTACTATGGGCCCACATGTATAATATCAATGTTAATGTAACCGAGTGTACAAATGGACCCAATTTAGGTCCATTGCTAATAACTATCTGTCATTTAGCTGGGGCCACCCTACAACTACCTCAAGGGGTCCCCGCACCACACTGTATGTTTTTATTTATGTTGCCTTTTAGTCGGCCCATCTCTATAATGTTAATAATTTTCTCTACCTACAGTAAAAAAAAAAAAACAGCATCTATCTATATCTTGACAAAAAACAATGTGTGTTGTTTGGGAACAGTTGGTAATGGTTATGTGCAGTAAAAACATAAACTTTTTGAACTGCTGCCCTCGGGCAGGAGATACAGGACAATAAAATGTCGGACAAACAGACTTAAGAACACTTTTTACCCGAAAGCAATAGTGTCGCTGAACACAAGACGACAATAATGACTGTGCATGTGAGCTGTGTGCTTGGTATTTTTATGTATTTTAATCTATTTATCTATGTTCTTATGTTTTTATGTGTTATGAATTTGCACACAATTATTTTAGCTTGCAATTTCATTGTACAATGTACAATGACAATAAATATATATTTTATTGTATTCTATTCTATTCTATTCTATTCTAAAACTTTTCATGAACTCAACTCACCTTAATGTGTGTTCCTAAATTTGTCTTCCATGTCTTCGATGAAGAGAACAGTTATGATTTTGGTTTACAGAGTAAACAACTAAAAACTAAGGTTATGGGCATTGGCATTGGATACGCATACATTTGTCATCTTAGAGAAATAGACTGCTGTACGTTGTTGTGAGAAGTCAGTAAAAGTTCACCAGCACAAGCTGAGTCTTCTTTGCCTCCTAACGGAAAACACTACATGGCGTTATGAACAGGATGAAGAGAAGGATTACTTTGAGCAAGCGTGCGCAAGGCTGAACATTACTTTATTGAAAATAAAATATGGTCGGGATGAGCGACAACGAGGGCATAGCGGCAGCTGCAACAGCATCTGCACCGCCGCAGCGGTAGAACGCGCCAGCAGCCCAGGCAGGGACAGCAACACCTCCGATGGCAGCGTTCACCCTCAAACCACCAGAGCCTTTTGAGTTTGCAAAGCCACATGACTGGGAAAAATGGATAAGGAAGTTTAAGTGTTTTAGACTGGTGAGCAACCTGAACTTCACTACTTATGTACTGCATTGGGAACAAGGCTGACGGTGTGCTAAAAGGGCTAGATTTGACGGCCGAGCAGCGACAGCTATATGCTTCAGTCAAAAATGGATTTGTCAAGTTCCTTATCCCAAAGAAAAATGTAATTTATGAACAAGCCAAACACAACAAAATATTACAGCAGCCTTCATAGACAGTGGACGTATTCATCACAGCACTGTACGCCCTGGCAGAGATCTGTGAGTATGGCGACCTGTTGAGAGACAGACTAGTAGTGGACCTCAAAGATTCATCCATGTCAGAGAGAATGCAAACTGATAAAAATCTCACCCTAACTAAAGCCATAACGATGGGCAGACAGTTTGAAGAGATCAAAAGACAACAGACTGATCTGACGGAGTTAAGCACCAGTAAAACATCTATGGATGCGATGCATTTTAGGAAGGGGAAACAGAACAAACTCAGAAGCAAAAACCAGACTCCGAGACAAAACAAAAACTGGAAACCAGATAAGCAGGTGCAGAACCGAGCTAAAATTAAAGGATGTGGAAAAATGCAGAAAATCGCCCTCTGACCCAATGTCACAGTGCCCAGCTAAAAGTGTAGAGTGCCGCAAGTGTGGTAAACAGTGCCACTTCGGAAAAAATGTGCACATGGTTGCAGAAGATGTGGTTACACTGTTGTAAGATGTCCTCTGGAAAGGACCCCTGGATGGTGGAAATCAGCTTGAGGGGCTGGCTGCACTGTATCCTTTAAAATAGACACCAGGGCAGATGTCAAAGATGTTTCTGAGCAGGTTTACAAAAGCGTCACGCGCAGAGAAAGGGAGTTAGAAAAAACCCATAAACCTCTCTATGGCCCAAGCGGGGCTAAACTAACTGTCCTGGGGTCACTCACAGAAACATTCCCATACAAAGACAGGAACGTTACATAGAGGATCTTTGTAGTGAAAACCCTGCAGGTCGCATTGTTAAGCAGGCCGGCCTCAGTAAGCCTCAAGTTAGTGGCCAGAGTTAACGTGATAAAACTAGAGTTAGTAAGACAGGCTTATCCTAAACTCTGCAATGGGCTTGGGCTGGTCCAGAAGCCTTACACAATCAAACTCAGGCTTGACGCAAAGCCATTCTCCCTCAAAGTGCCATGTCAGTCCCATTGCCACTCATGGGTAAAGTAAAAAAAAAAGAGAAACGATGGAACATTTTAAGGCCATCAGCTGCATTGAAGAACCAACAGTCTGGTGTTGCGGCATGGTGGTAGCCCCAAAAAAGAAAGAGGAAGTCGAAATCTGTGTGGATGGGTCAAATGCAGAGAATAATTTCGCCACACCTGGTGTGTGTGTGACAATCATTGCCACTTTAACTTTAACTTTAATATGACGCCACAGAACTCGTCATTGTGCCGTGAAGAATACATCCTTCCCTCCTTTAGGCATGCCCACAGGAGCATAATATTTCACCAAAGTAGACGCAAACATGAGTTTCTGTCAGATTCCCCTGGCCAAGGAATCAGCCTTCTATACCACATTCATTACGCCATTCAGGAGTTATCACTTAAACCACCTGCCCTTGGGCATCACCTCCCCCTCAAAGCACTTTCAAAACATGATGGTAACAGAGGTAATTTCCGGTCTAGAAGGTGTAGTATGTCAAATGTACAATATTCTTGTCTGGGGGGCTACAACAGAGCAGTATGACACCAGGACGCATGCTGTATTGGAAAGAGCAGAGAAAGCAGGGGTCACCCTCAACATGTTGAAATGCGAGTCCGGTAAGAGAGAGGTCAAGTTCCTGGGGTACATTATCTCAGCAGACGGCATGAAGCTGGACCCAGATAATACCAGGGTTGTGAGAGACATGAGAGCTCAGAAGCTTCCTGGGAATGATGTAACAGTTAGAGAGGTTTTCTACTGCACCAGTCCTCCGGCTTTATGACCCTAACCAGCCACTGAAAATCTCAGCCGACGTATCATCCTAGGTTCAGTGATACTCCAGAAGGACATAGAGGTTTTGTTGCTGGTTGCATATGCCTCCAGGTCCCTGACTGACAAGGAGCAGCTACTGTATATGCGTAGCTGGAGAAATAGGCACTAGCGCTGACATGGGGTTTAGCAGTTTCAACCTGGGCCTACACTTTGAACTGGAAACCGACCACAAGCAACCTGTGAACCTACTGGGTGGGAAGGCACTGGATGCGCTGCCACCTAGAATACAAAGATGTAGGATGCGCTTAATGAGGTACTCTTACACAATTACATATACACCTGAAAAAAGCCTCAGAACTGCTGACACACTGTCCCGTGCTCCGCTCAAAACCAGCACGACAAGCTCAGACAGACCTGATGGAAGATAACAATATCTACATTGACCCTGATGGACAGTCTACCTACGAGTGATAAGTATGTAATCGAGCTCCAAGAGCAGCTGTGTGCTGACAGTGTCGTGCCCAGATCATGAAGTACTGTGTTGAGGGCTGGCCAGACAAACATCAGTTACAGGGCCAAGTCAAACACTACTGGCAGAATAGGTCACACCTGAGAGTGCACAACAGTCTGTTCCTGCGAGGCACAAGATTTGTGATTCCTGCAAACATGATGAATGATGTTCTGGACATGATACATGAGGGCCACCAGAGGGGTGGCTAAGTGCAGAGAGCATGCATGTCACGCAGTGTTGTGGCCTGGATTGAGCAGCCAAATAAAAAAGCTTGTGCTCAACTGCAGAGAATGCATCAAATAAAGGGTTAATCCAAGAGAACCTCTGCTGCCAACCGAACTCTCAGACTGGCCCTGGCAAACGTTAGGAGCAGATCTATTTACCTTGAGAGAGAAAACCTGTGATGGACTATTTTTCCAGATATGTGGAAGTTTTCACTCGGACAATGGCCCTCAGTTCATGAGATGAAACAATTTGTAGCTGACTATGGATTTGTACATATGACCAGCAGCCTTAAGTATCCACAAGGCAATGCAGCAGCAGATCGTTTCGTTCAGACAGTTAAAAATCTGCTTAAAAAGACCAGACATCCCTACCTTACTGGCTCTGAGCAACGACTACAGCCCTACATAGTTGTTTATGGAGCGGTACCTTCACACCACATTACCCATCCTTTCGGAGATGTTGTCAGTCAACTGTGCCAGACATGCGAGTTCTCCTCCGCAAAGAGCGGGACAAACTACTGGTGGATGTGAAGTGCTTCAATGAGAGAGACAATAGAGCAATAGATCTGAGAAAGTTGACACCTGGGGATCAGGTTTGGATTACTGACACAAAGGCACAAGAGACAGTGACTTCTGTGCACCCCAGCTCACGTTCCTATCTGGTGTATGGACCGCAAAGGACCTTAAGAAGGAATCATCAACATCTTGTGCGTATGCCAGAGTTTCAGGATGAGAATCCAGCTGAGCATGGGGACAATCCTCCATGCACAGGTTCAGGAACACAGCCCCCACCAAAACCTTCTCTGAACACACCCTGTGGTGTGAGGACGAGGTAGAGCAGAGAAATTAAAAAGCCACAGAGACCAGACCTGTGAGAAAGAAAGAAAAAAGTTAACTAATTATCTTGTGGAAAAAAAGTGTTGTTTGAGGGCAGTGATTTGATTTTAGAAATATAATTAGAGAATATAAGAATACAACTTGGTAGAAAAAACAGTCTGTTATAAAATATGTGATTTGAATATGTGCATTTGTAGAACATTATTTGATGAGAAGGAAGAGTGATTCTCTATATTTAGAGGATTAATTGAGGTGAATTTAATTGAAAAGATGTTTTGATTGATTGATTGAGACTTTTATTAGTAGGTTGCACAGTGAAGTACATATTCCGTACAATTGACCACTAAATGGTAACACCCGAATACGTTTTTCAACTTGTTTAAGTCGGGGTCCACTTAAATTGATTCATGATACAGATATATACTATCATATATACTATCATCATAATACAGTCATCACACAAGATAATCACATTGAATTATTTACATTATTTACAATCAGGGGTGTGGAGGGGGGGGGTAGGATACGGACAGCAAGTAGTGGACATAGAGAGAGAGAGAGAGAGAGAGAGAGAGAGAGAGAGAGAGAGAGAGAGAGAGAGAGAGAGAGAGTGATCAGAAGGCATAAGAAAAAGTATCTGCATTTGATTGTTTACATTTGATTATTAGCAATCCGGGGAGGGTGTTAGTTTAGGGTTGTAGCTGCCTGGAGGTGAACTTTTATTGTGGTTTTGAAGGAGGATAGAGATGCCCTTTCTTTTATACCTGTTGGGAGCGCATTCCACATTGATGTGGCATAGAAAGAGAATGAGTTAAGACCTTTATTAGTTCGGAATCTGGGTTTAATGTGGTTAGTGGAGCTCCCCCTGGTGTTGTGGTTATGGCGGTCATTTACGTTAAGGAAGTAGTTTGACATGTACTTCTGTATCAGGGAGGTGTAGCGGATTTTATAGACTAGGCTCAGTGCAAGTTGTTTAACTCTGTCCTCCACCTTGAGCCAGCCCACTTTAGAGAAGTGGGTAGGAGTGAGGTGGGATCTGGGGTGGAGGTCTAGAAGTAACCTGACTAGCTTGTTCTGAGATGTTTGGAGTTTAGATTTGAGGGTTTTGGAGGTGCTGGGGTACCAGGAGGTGCATGCGTAATCGAAAAAGGGTTGAACGAGAGTTCCCGCCAGAATCCTCAAGGTGCTTTTGTTGACCAGAGAGGAAATTCTGTAGAGAAATCTCGTTCGTTGGTTAACCTTTTTGATTACCTTAGTTGCCATTGTATCACAGGAAAGGTTAGCCTCTAGAATGGAACCTAGGTAGGTGACCTCATCTTTCCTGGTGATAACAATGTCACCTACTTTTATGGTGAAGTCATTGACTTTCTTGAGGTTGATGTGGGACCCAAACAGGATGGATTCTGTTTTACCCAAGTGTATGGATAGCTTGTTGTCAGCGAGCCAGGTGCAAGTTCTACAGAGCTCAGCACTGAGGATTTTCTCCACCTGTGACTTGTCCTTGCCGGATACCAGCAAGGCAGAGTCATCCGCAAACAAAAACAATTCACAGTTGCATGCCGATGACATGTCGTTTATGTATATTAGGAACAGTAAAGCATACTTGCCAACCTTGAGACCTCCAATATCGGGAGGTGGGGGGGGGCTTGTTCGGGGGTGGGGGGCGTGGTTGGGGCGGGGGCGTGGTTAGGGGCGTGGTTAAGAGGAGAGTATATTTACAGCTAGAATTCACCAACTCAAGTATTTCATATATATATATATATATATAAATACTTGACTTTCAGTGAATTCTAGCTATATATACTGTATATATATATATATATATATATATATATATATATATATATATATATATATATATATATATATATATATATATATATATATATATATATATATATATATATATATATATATATATGTATATGTGACGGTCCACAACTGTATGTGGCAAAATGCAGCTCCACACTGCTGTCGCTTCAACATTTCACTGGCACCAGGTGGATTATGAATTTCTTTTATTACAGTGTCCTGCAAAACAGTGCAAATTGTGAGACTGTGAGTCCACTTGGGTCACGGGATTATCAATTGGAAGGCGTCACAGTTCTGAGCACTTCCCGCAGGTAAAGTACATACCACTTCTCGCCAGCAACAGGCGCTGTTGCAACACTTCATTCATAATTTAATCAAGCATAATGAACGTCTGTTTCTACACCGTTACATATATATATATATATATATATATATATATATATATATATATATATATATATATATATATATATATATATATATATATATATATATATATATATATATATTGATTTTATTATATAAATAAAAGAAATACTTGAATTTTAGTGTTCATTTATTTACACATTTACACACACACACAACACTCATCTACTCATTGTTGTACTTGAAAGTACAATGCTTTGTTAAGGGTTGAATTGTCCATCCTCTTTCTATTCTCTGTCACTATTTTTCTAACCATGCTGAACACCCTCTCTGATGATGCATTGCTGTGTGGCACGCACAAAAGTGCTTTCATCAAATGCACGAGAGTGTGAAATCTTCCATCTCTCCCTAGCATGGCCCAAAACCGGTCAATCCTTGCTTCCTGGGGAAGATCTTCCCTGGCAAGCAATTGGTACTCCAGTACTTGTACCCGTAGGCTGGTCAGGTCCAATCGCAGCTGCGGCAGACTTTTTTTGGGGGGGGCGTGGCCTCCAGCTCCGGCTGAATACCGGGAGTTTGTCGGGAGAAAATCTCTGTCGGGAGGTTGTCGGGAGAGGCACTGAATATCGGGATTCTCCCGCTAAAAACGGGAGCGTTGGCAAGTATGCAGTAAAGGTCCCAATATACTGCCTTGGGGGACTCCACAGCTCACCGAGAGGGGGGGGGGGGGGGGGGGGGGGACGACGACACACGGTGCCGTTCACCTCTACCACCTGCTCCCTCCCCTCCAAGTAAGATTGCATCCAGCTTCATGAGGTTTTGTTAAATCCGATTGCTCTGAGCTTATCCAACAGTATAGCGTGGTTAACGATGTCAAAGGCCTTCTAAAAGTCCAGCATGACCATGCCGCAGTATTTGCCCGCGTCCACCTCATGTTTGATGTGGTCGGTCAGATAGAGAAGGCATGTGTCAGTGGAGTGGTTAGTTCTGAAGCCGGATTGGAATTTGTACATGAGTTTATTAGTGGCAAGGTAACTATCGACCTGTTCATAAACTATTTTCTCCATTACTTTCGAAATGGAACTGAGAATAGAAACAGGTCGGTAGTTGCCAGGTTCCAATTTGCTTCCTTTTTTAAAGAGGGGAGTTACTCTTGCTATCTTAAAATCTTTTGGTACTTGGCCTTGTGTAATTGGTAGGTTTATTATGTGCGTGATGATCGGGGCAATGATGGAGGCAGAGTCCCTGAGGAATCTGGAGGGAATATTATCAAGGCCGGTGGCCTTCTTAGGGTGGAGCGCGCTCAATTTTTTAAACACCTCATCAGCTGTGACCATTTCTAATTTGAAATCATCGTTGGATACTCCTAGCTTTCTGTAGAAGGCTTTAATGTGTTCTACACCAAAGCGACCAGAGTGGTGGGACAGCTTGTTGACAAGAGTTGCGGCTATGCTGGTGAAAAAGATGTTAAGTCTGCTAGCTACCTCCATTTTGTCTGTAATGAGGGAGTCACCCTCCTTGATGCTGATGTTGGTGAGTCTTGTTTTAAGTTTCTGGCTGCAACCAGGAAGCTGGTTGTTGAGAATTTTCCAGAGCTCACGTGGCTTATTTGTGTTTTCCTCTATTTTGTCGTTTATGTAATTTTTTTTAAAGGACTTATTCAGGTTGGTTGACTTATTTCTTAAGTTATTGCATTGCTTTTTGAGAGTTGAAAGGAGTAATTTGAGGTTGATATTATTGGGTTGTTTATCTACTTCTGTTTTACATTTTTGGTATTCAGAGTATTTCCTGTCTCTGTCTTTTATGGCAGCTAATAGGTCCGGATTCATCCATGGTTCCGAGCGGGCTTTGATCCTGACTGTTTTCACGGGGGCCATGTCATTTAGTATCTTTAGGAACGCCGTTTTGAAGCGATCCCAAGCAACATCGACCATGTTGCTCGCGAGCACAGGGGACCAGTCCCACTCATCTAATTTTAAATTGAAATTGTCATTGGAGTATTTTTTTAGGGATCTGGATTGGGCTGTTATGTGGCCATTGGCTTTAGGTTTAGCTATTTTACGGGTGCAGAAGGTTAGATAGTGGTCGCTAAGACCACAGATCATGACCCCACTATTTTTTATTTTAGGCCGGTCTGAAGTGAGAATGAGATCTATGGTTGATTGGGTGGAATCACACACCCTTGTAGGTAGCGCTATTAGCTGGGAAAGACCGTGCAGATTACAAAACTTGCTGAAGGATCTGAAGACAGGCGCATCTTTGCGTTGAATATCTGTGTTCAGATCCCCAGTTATAATTTTCTCCACGTTGTCTGTCCCTGCCAAGCATTCTTCCAAAGCCCCATAGAAATCCCTCTGATTAGGGGGTCTATAAACAGTCCCTATTAGTACCGGCTTAGCGTTTTTAAATTTGATTTCCGCCCACACAGATTCCAGGTCATTGTGGTTAAGATCAGTGCGAGTTATGTATTTAATATCCTGGTGAATATACATACAAACGCCCCCACCGTGTTTATTCCTATCCTTTCTGGTAACCGAAAAGTTTTCTATTTCTATCTCTGAGTCAGAAATACTTTGATCAAATTTGGTTTCAGAGAAACACAAGATTTTTACCTTCGTGTTGAGGTACCGACTGACTAGAAAAATTGTTGGTTGTTATTGCTGTTGAAGTTGGAGAGCAAGGAGAGAGAGAAGAGAGAGAGAGGCATATTGATCGCCCTCCAGGTGAAGGGGGAGGGAGGGGCGGAGTTGGAGAGGGGGAGAGGGGGAGGCCAGGTAGGGTTGCTGGGGGTGCGGGTGGATTTCCTTTTGGCGGGCTTTTTTGAAGACAAAGAGAAAGAGAACAACGAAAATGTTTGTGTAAAGGCGCCTCTAAATCCTGTGTATGCCGCGTCCTCGACCGTCTGGGACCGGGGAGAGGCCGCGTGGACCTCCGCCATCTCGTGCAGTTCCCCGCAATCACGATGTCTGGGTCGTCCTCCACCGCAGCCGCCGCGTCATTCACCGCCGCTGAGTCGTTGCCTTCTCCGATGACTGGGTCGTCCTCCACCGCCGCCGCCGAGCCTCCGACCGTGTCGATGAACGGGGCGAAGTCCTTCGCCGAGCCGCCGATCGCTGGAGCACAGGTGAGCTTGAGCTGAGATGAGCTGGTAGCCGAGTTAGCTTCAATGGCGACGCTAGCAGTAGCATTGCTAGTCTTCGCCAGTCGGGACAACATTAACCGTGTTGTTGCAGGTCCAGGGTTGAGTTCAGTGTCTCCTGATAGTAGAAGTAATAGTAGTATTATTGACTTCCTGTCTATCCTTCCAGTCAGGGGCATGTTTCTTCTGCCTTGATGTGCAGTCAAGCATGATGCTAACACGTTAGCTCCAAAGCCAAGGTGCTTCGCCGAAGTATTGTCGTGGAGATAAAAGTCGCTGTGAATGTCCATTTCGCGTTCTCGACTCTCATTTTCAAGAGGGCAAAGTATCCGAGGAGGTTTAAAATATAAGTCCGTGATCCACAGTAGAAAAAGGAGGAAGTGTGGGATAATCCGAGCAGTTGTTTGAATTCCCGATCGTGAGCGAAAGAGAGTGCGACCGCTCATCTCGGCGGCCGGGGTCCATGTTACAGCTAAGCATCTTTTCAAACATAGAAATGGGGATGTGGTGTAATGTTAGTACCTGGGGTTCAACGGGTTAATCCTATGCGTCCCACTATCATGGGACCAAGAGAGTCTAGCACGGAAGGGGGGCCCGAAAGTGGAGAAATAGACAGCTGTACGTTTAAAAATGAGTACAAGTTTACCAGTGCAAGTTGAGTCCTCCTTATCTTCAAATGAAAACACGACAGTTTTTAGCACTTTTGACTACTGTTTGACGCACTAAATCATCCATATATAATGTATTGTTGGACATATATACAGTATACTATAATTTAAAATTTTTCATGTGTTCTTTACGTTTTAAGTAATAGTGTCTGTGTTTCATCATGTTTGTATTCCAATAAGTCAAGTGCAATAATAGCTTTTGTGAATGTTGCCATATTGGTTTCCCACTTCGTAACTAAGACTCTCATAAGTTGGCTATGACGTCCAACTTCTGATGTTAATGTGTAATTATGTATGTCAAAGTCACGCCAAAGTGCATGAACGTTATACTTAAGCTTTGTTTAACTCAATTATTGTAACACGTATAAGTCAGGAAAGAAAAATCCATCATAGATCCCCTTTCATATTCTTACTGTATATTTAGCTGACAAAAAGTCTAAATAATTGCTGTATTTTCTGTCAGAAAATGTGTTTCTCTTTACTCCCTCCATTGTTTTTTTGTTTGTTTTGTGTTGCTTGCAGCTGTTTTTGTCACTGGAGGAGCATAGATATATTTTTAAATGGGGGGGGAAAATAATTTTACCTCTGAGTTATTTTTCCACACCGAGCCTTCATCAAAATGTTTTGTTCAAACATTTTTTATTAAATTTAATGTAAACAACGTACATGCCGTGCATAAAAAAGCGTGTATACTGTAGTAGAAGTATTAAAATAGAAGTAATAGTGCAGCCATACAATAGAAGAGTGCTCGCCACCTAACAAAAACAACATATGATTTAGCATGTTGTTACAAACTACCATGTGAGCTGCACATACGTACAACGAGTATCACTTACAGGGTTGGGCGGTGGTCAGTGTGACATCATCATACAATTTGCATAATTGTTGATGATACATCTATATACACCTACTCACCTAGTGGTTAGAGTGTCCGCCCTGAGATCGGTAGGTTGTGAGTTCAAAACCCGGCCGAGTCATACCAAAGACTAGAAAAATGGGACCCATTACCTCCCTGCTTGGCACTCAGCATCTAGGGTTGGAATTGGGGGTTAAATCACCAAAAATGATTCCCAGGTGAGGCCACTGCTGCTGCCCACTGCTCCCCTCACCTCTCAGGGGGTGTACAAGGGGATGGGTCAAATGCAGAGGAGAGATTTCACCACACCTAGTGTGTGTGTGACAATCATTGGTACTTTAACTTAACTTTAACTTAATATGTTTATCTATCCATTTTTTACCGCTTGTCCCGTTCGGGGTCGCGGGGGTACATACATTTTAAAACTAATTTGTGTTATTAGTAATTAGTGTTAACATATTTTTCTTATTGTATCGTTTTGCACAAATGTTATAATTGTTATTGTTGTACAATGTAACACAGGCTGTATACTAGTGGCAAGCTGCTGGTCTTTCAAGAAGGTGAAGCTATTTTTCGGCTACTCTTTAAACATGAGTACAGTCTCCAATAACAGATAAAGGATATAGATAGACATGCTATATTTTACAAGGAAAACTTCACTTAAAAAATAAAAATCTCCTTATCAACAGGAACACAGGAATGAACGTTGAAAAATTATTTGGCAGTGTTTTATATCTTAAGTTTGCTGATTTGTTCATTTTGCCATCAATCAAAAAAGGATTCAGCCAGACAGGTCATCCAATCGTCATGCAAAAGCCCAGCCACCCCCCTTTCAATCACTTTTATCCCTTTGCTCAGCGTCCGTGGACGGGACAAAGTCGAGCATTTATTTAATTATTGTCTAGTTTGGCTGGAGCACTGTGACGCTACGACATCAATAAAAAAAATTGCACCAGCTGTCGCAAAATCTAAACAACAGTTGAACGCATCCTAATCCATTTAGTCAATAAAATGCAAAAAAAAATAAAATCTTTGACCATTTTTTTTAATATTATAGAGCAGGGGAATGGAACCTATGGCTCCCGAGCCAGATGTGGCTCTTTTGATGACTGCATCTGGCTCTCAGATACATTTTAGCTGACATTGCTTAACACGATAAGTAATGAATAATTCCGCTAGTAATCACAGTGTTAAAAATAACGTTCTAAAATATAAAACATTCTCATGCATTTTAATCCATCCATCCGTTTTCTACCGCACCTGTTCTAGAAGTCGCATTAATGGTAAGAAGTATTTAATTTATTATTGGTTAGCTTCAGAATAACAATGTTATTAAAAAGAATACGATACTTATTATACTCTGAAAATGTTGGTCTTACTTAAAAATGCACGCATTTAGTTGTATTCAGTGTTCAAAAAATATTATATGGCTCTCATGGAAATACATTTTAACATACTTGGCTTTCATGGCTCTCTCAGCCAAAAAGGTTCCCGACCCCTGTTATAGAGGAAGCTGAAGTTCCCTTGCAGTCTTTAGCAATTGCCACTGTTGTATACCTGGCATGTTAGAACAAGGCGGGTAAGAGAAGTCGGCAAGTCAGATATACAATTTCAGGACAAGGATTTGCTCTAAGGGCAGAAGGGGTCTGGCTGAAGTGCTAAGTGGGAATGTGTGCCTACAATGGTTAGAAGAACTGTCGGCCCACCACCCAAGCCGCCAGCCGTCGGAGCCAAGATGCGGCAAAGCTTACTACCGAGGCTCCAGACACTGGCGTTCGTCTTGCTTACGGATGATCAAGTTTTTCAGTGGCCACATTTGCTGTGCATCACTAGTCAATAGTGTGTAAAAATTAAGCTATTTTTCCATTCATAAAAAATATTACTTTAATTTGTTTCCACGTAAAAAACCCTCATTTTTAAGGTGTGGTGGCTTCTATTTAGCCGTGGCGCCACATATAGTGGAAACCTTGACCTATCCCAACTTCTACCGTAATCGGTAGGAACATTAATCAACATTACGTATAGTTAATCATTTTGAACGCTTTATTATTCAAGTATTTGTGATAAAACGCGTCACTCTTTACATCACTTCTATATCTTACACTGTAGATCAGTGTTTCTTAACCTTAAGGCCGGGGCCCATTGGTAGGCCGCAAGCGCCACCTAGGGTTTAGCTCCAAACCGTAAAATATTTTGTCATTTTTACAGTGTAAAATTTGATGGCAAATTACACTATTCAATTTTAAAATGTATGCAATTTCATGCAGTACATATATTTGTTGTCAAAATGGTAATAACGATTACATTTAGTAAGAAAATCTAAAGTACTTTATTAATTTGTATTATTTACAGGCGTTTTCAGCCCATACAAAATGAAGTGGCAAGCCAGATCTGGCCTTGAGTTTGACCCATGTGATCTAATGATTATAAAAACTTTAAAGAGATCTATTTTGCACGTTGGCACATTTTGACCAAAGCCCATAGGGGGCGTCACAAATGTCATTCAGTTTTGTGTCACAGTGCACATTGTGTAAGTATTCTCAAATTGCATAGTTTGTGTTGCACATAATCATGTTCGACTTCTAAATGGCCCATTAAAGGCCTACTGAAATGACATTTTTTTATTTAAACGGGGATAGCAGATCTGTTCTATGTGTCATACTTGATTATTTCGCGATATTGCCATATTTTTGCTGAAAGGATTTAGTAGAGAACAACGACGATAAAGATCGCAACTTTTGGTATCTGACAAAAAAAGCCTTGCCCCTACCGGAAGTAGTGTGACGTAGTCAGTTGTACATTTCCGCAAAGTTCCCTATTGTTTACAGTGATGGCGGCCAGAAGTGTGAGCGATTCGGACAGAGAAAGCGACGATTTCCCTATTAATTTGAGCGAGGATGAAAGATTTGTGGATGAGGAAAGTGCAAGTCAAGGACTAGTGGGGAGTGGAAGCGATTCAGATAGGGAATATGCTGACCACTTCCGCGACCACTTCCCTGAGGACAGCAGGAACTTCACTCGGTGACAGAAAACACTGTGAGTAATGGCTTCCTGCGCGTCTTGCACCATACTCATGGAGAGGTTGGCTCTGCTAGAGGGCCGTGTCCGCCAGTTAGAGCAGAGTAATGTCGTAACTTTAGATGTTGCGGACACATCTGCTAGCGTTAGCTGTAGCGAGCTAACTAGCCCAGCTTGTAGCAGTCCTAAGCGGCCTACAAGCTACGGTGTACCGGTTGAGACGCATAATAGATTTAGCTCTTTAGCTAGTCCTACACCCCAGTCTACCGGGCACCACACCTTAGTTATAGGGGACTCCATCACCCGAAACATAAAGCTTAGCAAACCAGCCACAATAAAGTGTATCCCCGGGGCCAGAGCACCTGACATTGAAGCTAATCTTAGGGAGCTAACTCGCAACAGGCCTAGTAAACACGTACGACAGGCTAATCGCACCACTAATTATGCGAATATAGTTGTACACGTTGGCTCCAATGACACTAGAATGAGACAGTCAGAGATTACAAAGAGAAACATAGCCAGGACTTGTGATCTCGCCAGAAAGATGTCCAGGCATCGAGTAATTGTCTCTGGCCCCCTGCCTGCGAGAGGCAATGATGAGAGATATAGCAGATTAGTCTCGCTTAACAAGTGGTTGGCTAGCTACTGTAGGACGCAGGGACTAACGTTTATTGATAACTGGCCCTCTTTCTGGGGCAAACCAGGCTTGCTGATGAGAGACGGCCTTCACCCTAACCAGGAAGGCGCCATCATCCTGTCTAGAAACATAGACTACTATTTAAGTCTCACTTGACTGACTACACTAGAGCAAGCCCGGTCACAGGCAATTACAATGTCTGTTAGTCCGGGTGAGGAGTCAGTTAAGCTAGAACTAGCCAGCGCCAGGCTGGATAATCCATGTACGCATAGCAATTCTCTTAGAATAATACACAATTCACATAATGTTTTTTCTGTTGTGTCTGTGTCAGAGGTGGACATGCATTCTACTGAGGTGGCAAATTATGATATGTCCAGTCTATTGCAGCACCAAGCAAACAATCGGAAAATTCCCGTCATATCAATTCCTAGATATGGTCGAAACTATTTAAAGTGCACTACGCATAATAAACGCAACATTGTTAATATTGCCACTACGGATAATCTTAACAAAAACTCGTCAAAACAGCCCAATACCTATAATATGGGCTTTTTAAACATAAGATCATTGTCTCCCAAGGCGTTATTGGTTAATGAGGTCATTAGAGACAACAATCTTAACGTCATTGGTCTTAGCGAAACCTGGCTCAAACCGGACGAATTTTTTGCGCTCAATGAGGCATCTCCTCCTAACTATACGAATGCGCATGTTGCCCGCCCTCTTAAAAGGGGAGGGGGTGTCGCACTAATATACAATGAAAATTTCAACCTTACCCCTAACCTAAATAATAAATATAAATCGTTTGAGGTGCTTACTATGAGGTCTGTCACACCGCTACCTCTCGACCTGGCTGTTATCTACCGCCCCCCTGGGCCCTATTCGGACTTTATCAGTGAATTCTCAGAGTTCGTTGCTGATCTAGTGACGCACGCCGACAATATAATCATAATGGGGGACTTTAATATCCATATGAATACCCCATCGGACCCTCAGTGCGTGGCGCTCCAAACCATAATTGATAGCTGTGGTCTTACACAAATAATACATGAACCCACGCATCGCAACGGTAATACAATAGATCTAGTGCTTGTCAGGGGTGTCACCACCTCCAAAGTTATGATACTTCCATATACTAAAGTAATGTCCGATCATTACCTTATAAAATTTGAAGTTTTGACTCTTTGTCAACAAGCTAATAATAATAATAACTGCTATAGCGGCCGCAACATTAATGCTGCCACAACGATGACTCTTGCTGACCTACTGCCTTCGGTAATAGCACCATTCCCAAATTATGTCGGCTCTATTGATAAACTCACTAACAACTTTGACGATGCCTTGCGCGAAATTATTAATAGTATAGCACCGCTAAAGCAAAAAAGGGCCCCTAAAAGGCGCACCCCATGGTTTACAGAAGAAATTAGAGCTCATAAATTATCATGTAGAAAACTGGAACGCAAATGGCGCGCGACTAAACTTGAGGTTTTCCATCAAGCATGGAGTGATAGTTTAATAACTTATAAACGCATGCTTACCTTAGCTAAAGCTAAATACTACTCAAATCTCATCCGCCTCAACAAAAACGATCCTAAATTTCTGTTTAGTACAGTAGCATCGCTAACCCAACAAGGGACTCCTCCCAGTAGCTCCACCCACTCGGCAGATGATTTTATGAATTTCTTTAATAAGAAAATTGAACTCATTAGAAAGGAGATTAAAGACAACGCATCCCAGCTACAACTGGGTTCTATTAACACAAATACGACTGTATATACGACGGACACTGCCCTCCAAAATAGTCTCTCTATTTTTGATGAAATAACATTAGAGGAATTATTACAGCGTGTAAGTGGGATAAAACAAACAACATGTTTACTTGACCCACTTCCTGGGAAACTTATCAAGGAACTGTTTGTATTATTAGGTCCATCAGTGTTAAATATTATAAACTTATCACTTTCCTCCGGCACTGTTCCCCTAGCATTCAAAAAAGCGGTTATTCATCCTCTGCTCAAAAGACCTAACCTCGATCCTGACCTCATGGTAAACTACCGACCGGTCTCCCACCTTCCGTTTATTTCCAAAATTCTCGAAAAAACTGTTGCACAGCAGCTAAATGAACACTTAGTGACTAACAATCTCTGTGAACCTTTTCAATCCGGTTTCAGGGCAAATCACTCTACGGAGACAGCCCTCGCAAAAATGACTAATGATCTATTGCTAACGATGGATTCTGATGCGTCATCTATGTTGCTGCTTCTTGATCTTAGCGCCGCTTTCGATACCGTCGATCATAATATTTTATTAGAGCGTATCAAAACACGTATTGGTATGTCAGACTTAGCCTTGTCTTGGTTTAACTCTTATCTTACTGACAGGATGCAGTGCGTCTCCCATAACAATGTGACCTCGGACTATGTCAAGGTAACGTGCGGAGTTCCCCAGGGTTCGGTTCTTGGCCCTGTACTCTTTAGTATTTACATGCTGCCGCTAGGTGACATCATACGCAAGTACGGTGTTAGCTTTCACTGTTATGCTGATGACACTCAACTCTACATGCCCCTAAAGCTGACCAACACGCCGGACTGTAGTCAGCTGGAGGCGTGTCTTAATGAAATTAAACAATGGATGTCCGCTAACTTTTTGCAACTCAACGCTAAGAAAACGGAAATGCTGATTATCGGTCCTGCTAGACACCAACATCTATTTAATAATACCACCTTAACATTTGACAACCAAACAATTAAACAAGGAGACTCGGTAAAGAATCTGGGTATTATCTTCGACCCAACTCTCTCGTTTGAGTCACACATTAAGAGTGTTACTAAAACGGCCTTCTTTCATCTCCGTAATATCGCTAAAATTCGTTCCATCTTGTCCACTAGCGACGCTGAGATCATTATTCATGCGTTCGTTACGTCTCGTCTCGATTACTGTAACGTATTATTTTCGGGCCTCCCTATGTCTAGCATTAAAAGATTACAGTTGGTACAAAATGCGGCTGCAAGGCTTTTGACAAAAACAAGAAAGTTTGATCATATTACGCCTATACTGGCTCACTTGCACTGGCTTCCTGTGCACTTAAGATGCGACTTTAAGGTTTTACTACTTACGTATAAAATATTACACGGTTTAGCTCCAGCCTATCTCGCCGATTGTATTGTACCATATGTCCCGACAAGAAATCTGCGTTCAAAGAACTCCGGCTTATTAGTGATTCCCAGAGCCAAAAAAAAGTCTGCGGGCTATAGAGCGTTTTCTATTCGGGCTCCAGTACTCTGGAATGCCCTCCCGGTAACAGTTAGAGATGCTACCTCAGTAGAAGCATTTAAGTCCCATCTTAAAACTCATTTGTATAATCTAGCCTTTAAATAGACCCCCCCTTTTTTAGACCAGTTGATCTGCCGTTTCTTTTCTTCTCTCCTCTTCTCCCCTGTCCCTTGCGAGGGGGAGTTGCATAGGTCCGGTGGCCATGGATGAAGTGCTGGCTGTCCAGAGCCGGGACCCCGGGTGGACCACTAGCCTGTGCATCGGTTGGGGACATCTCTGCGCTGCTGACCCGTCTCCGCTCGGGATGGTTTCCTGTTGGCCCCGCTGTGGACTGGACTCCCGCTGATGTGTTGGATCCACTGTGGACTGGACTTTCACAATGTTATGTCAGACCCACTCGACATCCGTTGCTTTCGGTCTCCCCTAGAGGGGGGGGGTTACCCACATATGCGGTCCTCTCCAAGGTTTCTCATAGTCATTCACCGGCGTCCCACTGGGGTGAGTTTTTCCTTGCCCGTATGTGGGCTCTGTACCGAGGATGTCGTTGTGGCTTGTACAGCCCTTTGAGACACTTGTGATTTAGGGCTATATAAATAAACATTGATTGATTGATTGATGCTGTGAGAGGCGGGTGGGACCTGATATTCAGCTGGGAATGACTACAACAGTAAATAAACACAAGACATGTCTTGTGTTTATTTGCTAATAGAGTATATATATATATGCATATATATACTCTATTAGCCACAACACAACCAACCCAAAGGACCGTTCACCTAACCCAAGGTTCATAAAGCTTATATATTTACCCAAAGTTACGTACATGACACGCACGTACAGGCAAGCGATCAAATGTTTGTAAGCGCGCGGATGGGACCTGATATTCAGCTGGGAATGACTACAACAGTAAATAAACACAAGACATATATATACTCTATTAGCCACAACACAACCAGGCTTATATTTAATATGCCACAAATTAATCCCGCATAAAAACACCTAGGTGTTTGTTATGCTAGCTCCTAGCTACTAGCTCCCGTCCATACAACCCGCCAATACAATTCAAACACCTGCACAACACACACACTCACTCAGCCCAAAGGACCGTTCACCTAACCCAAGGTTCATAAAGCTTATATATTTAACCAAAGTTACGTACGTGACACGCACGTACGGGCAAGCGAATGTTTGGAAGCGCAGCTGTGTACTCACGGTACCGCGTCTGCGTCTGTGTATCCAAATCAAATTAATCCTGGTAAGAGTCGGTGTTGTCCCAGTTCTCTACAGGCGTCTGTGTATCGAAGTCAAAGTCCTCCTGGTAAGAGTCTCTGTTGTCCGAGTTCTTCGATCTTGACTGCATCTTTCGGGAATGTAAACAATAAAACACCGGCTGTGTTGTGTTGCTGACTTCCCTCGCAAAATACTCCGCTTCGCACCGACAACTTTCTTCTTTGCTTGCTCAGCTTCTTTCTCCATAATGCAATGAACAAATTGCAACAGATTCGCCAACTCAGATGTCCAGAATACTGTGGAATTTTGCAATGAAAACTGACGACTTTAAGCTGGCCGCGGTGCTGGACTAAAATGTCCTGTCTAACTCGTGACGTCACATCCGCAGCGTCATCATACCAAGACGTTTTCAGCAGACATTTCGCGGGAAATTTAAAATTGCACTTTAGTAAACTAACCCGGCCGTATTGGCATGTGTTGCAATGTTAAGATTTCATCATTGATATATAAACTATCAGACTGTGTGGTCGGTAGTAGTGGGTTTCAGTAGGCCTTTAAAGTGAATGTGCTGCAATGACTTCCTGCACCGCCTGCATCTGTACTTTGCTCTATGTAATCTAAATCTGCTACTGGCATAGCAATGATATCATTTAAATTCAATGTGCATTGATTCAGAGCAGCAGAATTGTTTTGAAAAAAAAAAACATCCATAGGAGGAATTGTGAAAGCTTTGCTCTCATCTTGATAGGTATAAAAATGACGCTGTTTGAGGTCAGGAATTGACTGAAGTCCTCAGTATTAGGATGCCCTGTGGAAGCTTAAAGTATGTTTTATCTTGTGCTGTGAACTAATAAGTTTACTTTGTTAAATGTCACAACAGTTGATGTTTTGGGTCAAGTTGGGTGTTTGTTGACAACCAGCCAGGAAAGAGCCAATCATACTCCAATTTAAATCATAGCACACAACACACAACTTTTACACATATGGAAACAAAGCAATGTTTTATTCAGAAGAATACAGCAGCCAACAGGAAATGCAAATGAAGAACTGTTCCCCCCACTGCATACGGCGAGATGGATCATTTTGTAATGGAGTTTGTTTCTTGTTTTTGGGGCACTTTTGCATGGCATTATTCAAATGGATAGTGCACTCTGTGGGTATCGAGTGCAAATATTAATGCAGGACATTGGTGTTAGTGCATAATGGTTAATTAGTTTGAGAAAGTGTACCACAGTGTGTTTTTTCTGAATATGCACCACAGTAGACTTAACTCACAAACCTTAAGGACCGTCTGGAATAGGCACCTTTGATTGTTTTGATTGTTTACTTTGGATTTTGACCCCAGCGTCTGATTGCTTCTATCGATAGCTCTCTTAAAACAAGTTTGTACGGCAGGAGTACAAGTTGCTGAGCCGGGCAAACGCAATAGCAGAAAACATTCAGATGCAATAGAACAATTCCTAATCAGTGCGTAGATGAAGAAAAAAACCTGCCAGGTCAATAAGAATAATGCAAATTCAACTCAACTTATAACAAACACTTGAATATGGTTTTGACACTTACTGGCCAAATTCATCGCATGTTGGGCGCTTTGAGAACTGTGTTGTTCCTTCATTTTGGATTAAAATTTAAAGAAAGTCTCACAAGATGTTACCTTTCTAATCCAAAGTGTAAAACTGGCTTTTCAGTGCTGGCCACTACCAAAACAAGCTGCAAAATGGACGGTAGAAACACCATCTAAGCCATATCTCTTCTCTGGAAAACAAACTCCAGACTTGCATTTTGACAAATACAAACTGGTTGACAGCCACTTTTTGTTAGTAGGACTGCACTATTTTGGCCAATATAATAATAATTATTATTACTATTGAAATCCCGATTATTATTCCCAGTTATTCATTATTTTAGATAAAACAGTGTTTCTCACAGGTCGGCACTCTACTTTTGGTAATGGGGTCCCAGAAATTGTCAAATAAAAAGGCTAAATAAACGTTGTCCTTATACTCAAAGACAAATCTTTGTGCTTTTATTTACTTTCAGCATTAGCATTTCAACGTTTCTCTCATTACGTGATTCCTTCAACTCTATTTGCCCATTTTTGTATATTTTTGGGGGGCCAATTGGACACCCACACACTGCTTAATCATACATTTTATCATTACATATATATATATATTATATATATATATATATATATATATATATATATATATATATATATATATATATATATATATATATATATATATATATATATATATATATATATATACATATATATTAAATGACAAAATACAAAAATACAGCGTTAAGTGTAACTATTGTACTCATGTGGAAGAGGCCTTTAATGCACAATTACATTTACGCATTCCCTGGATTTATTTGCATAAGCAAACGCAGAGGGACCATGAATTCCAATGTTGACCACATCTAAACAGCGAGAAGGGTTGGCACTTGACGGAAAAGCTCCAGCTCTACTTTGCACGATGGGTAGTCGTTAGTCCTGCAGTGCAACAGGGCTTCAAGACGAGCCATTATTGCTCTAACGCCAGCACGGGCTGTGAAAGTGCTTGATTTGATATGCAGCACAGTCTGTTTTTTTCAAAATGTTAATGTTGCCAACGATCACACACATTTAATTGTAGAAGCCATCATCGTGATCGTGAATAAAATTGTGCAGCCCTAATTGTAGCACAGCTATGTGTGTTGTGACAGTGTCAATCAGTCTTAGGTATGCTACTTAAGGTGTGTCGACGACTCAAAATGACTATAAATTCATTAGAAATTAGGAATGAAACAATAAACGGTAATAATAACAGCGGTAAAACTTCCAATGTTTAGTATTACAGTTTTAAATTAGAATGCTGCACTTTGATGAAGTGTTGGACTGAATGCCGCCAGATTGCTATCTTAATTTCTAACACAAATTAAGAAACGACATACCCCAATCTAAACTTATATAAACACATCGTTGTCTGAGCAACCAAGATATTCAATTGTTCACGTTAAACCTACAGTGCTCTCTTAGCGTGAGTGATCGAGGATTTCAAGAGAAAGGTGTTTTTACAGTGGTTTCAAGGACCACTGAACAGAGTATGATGACACAATGGCAGAAATAATAAATGATAATAAAACATGTTATGTGTTACACACTTTTCATTTAAATAAATCCTTAAGTGCTACAGTTTAAGCTAATATTTGAAATAATAGGAGCTTAGCCATTAAAACAAAAAAAGTACTAAGACTAAAGACTAATAGTGAAGCATAAGAAACACAAAACATGCAAAATAGTGGGTTTTCTATTTTATTTATTTATTTATTTTTAATCACTTGGTAAAAGATTTCAGTGCGTGTGTAAGTACTTTTTGAGCACATGCAATAATAATAATGACCGATAGCCGTGATACTTTTGGTCACGATAACCGTGATATGATATGTTCATATCGTTACATTCCTACTAAAATTATAAGACCACCACTAACGACCATCATATGTTATAACAATAGTGTTTTAAGAGAACAGGTCCAACAAATAAATATATATCTTTGTCACAATTAGAAGTGTGTAAAAAAATTGCAGTTTGCACCAAAAAAAGATGACTGGCATTCAAGCTGTCTATTACATCTTTCTTGTGCAAATGCTCACTCCCGTCATGAGTCCACATACAAAGAAATGTTCAAGAAACAAAGGATTTATTAACGGTTGCTATTGTCACACACTTTCAAACATTGGTTTTGTAACATAACATACAATTTTTGTTTTATGCATTTGTATTAGTGGGACTTAGCTTACATGGTTAGACCGGGAAGAGGGCAGGATTCAATGCTTGCAGATTGTACCAATGCAAACGCCCCTTTAAGCTATTAAAACAGGACAAACTTGCTTTTTTTTCTATGTGTTTACAGCTCTGGTAATGGGTACATTCGCACCCACCTGCACAAATGTACTTCAAAATGTAACAATCAAAATAAATATGACTTTTTTTTTGTTTACTAGGGCATGCATATACAATATGCATTAGTTTGACCATTTAAAATCAACGATAATAAAAAGGAGATGCTTGGAAATAGCATGAAAATGCCCCAAAAACTTGGAAAAACGCGATAAATAGTGTTACTTTTTGGTGTAACCATCATGAGCGTTTTGCTCAGGTATATTTATTTTATATTTTGATAAGTCATCATATTTATGTATTACTAAATTTAAATATGTATTGGCGTAACCAAACTACATTTCATTTAATGATCTTATTTTGAATATTTATTCCCTTTTTTACATTTAGTATATTTAAATATTCATTTATAAACATTGAATACATTTCAAATATCAATAAAATGCAGATGCCTTCATCTTATAGGGTAAGATCATGAGCGTAACACTAAGCTTCATCACTTTGACTTGTAATATCTCTAATTCTGGTGGTGTTTTATTCTTTTTTTTTGGAACATGTACTATCATATAATACAATAAAGTCCCATATAAAATAATGTTTCTAGCAATACTTTAATTTTGCCTTTGAAAGTAACACTCCAATGTCCATTAGTGGAGCTGTACACCTAAAGTAACACTCCAATGTCCATTAGTGGAGCTGTACACATATGCTTAGCTTCCAGACAGCAGAGTATTTATAGGGTATTAATAGCCAAAGGTTCAAAAATACAACTAGGCAAGAAGCATTATTATTGCATTTATAATTTCCATTGCACATATTCATGTATTTGCATTCACATTAAGCATATCCCTATTTTGTGAGACTGTGTAGGTCATGTTCTAATTTAGTTAGCCCACAATCCTGCTCACAGCCGAGCTTCCAGCTGTCTGCCTTTTGACTTGAATGGGCCTTGCTAATAACGGTATTT
The DNA here is from genome assembly GCF_033978785.1 of Entelurus aequoreus. NCBI lineage: Eukaryota > Metazoa > Chordata > Actinopteri > Syngnathiformes > Syngnathidae > Entelurus > Entelurus aequoreus. Next base: position 43,050,774 of record NC_084738.1, on the reverse strand, counting down.
CAGGGAGAGTTAAATAGTTTTTTCTCCATGCCAGGCAGGATATGATGCAAATATCTATATTTTCTCTATTTACTATAACTGTGGTCATTTTATTTTTTCTTATACTTGAACACCTATTGTATTGTGATTGTTAGGAACTCCAACAAAAATGATCTTAATGGCATGGGTTTGACAGTGAACACATTTACTTCAAAGGTTTGTAATTGATCACTCTGTCTTTGGTTTTAGTGGTAATTTATCTTTCTCAGATCAGGTTTTCCCATGTACTTAAAATGCAGTCATGGTCAAGGTTGCACAATCCTTTCATCCAAACCACAGGAATCAATGGGGGCCATGGCTTCAACCAGCCACCATGACATGATGCAGGAAATGAGCTGCCTTGTCGGCTGTTTGCTCACAACTTACATTCATTTATTAATTCATTATCTAGAGATAACAGAGCTCTACCTTGCATTGTGCAAGAGACCGGCTTTTTGCTTAAAGATGACAAGCCAAATCACCCACTGACATGCACCCTTACGAGACAACCATTCAAAGTTCACCCCATGGGAAGTTTGGGGCTCCCAATTAACTCTAACTCAAGTGGTAAAATGAAAGCCTCCCACGAGGTAATAACTTTTATCAAGCAACTGACCCAAAATAACATCAAGCGTGAACTGTACTTTAGGCAAGCCCGGAAAAGTTTGCTCACTTTCTGAGGCGTCAATCAAGCCACCACTTCCTGTCAGCTGTCACATGACATTTGTATCACCAAGCACAGCTGTGCATGAATTTGGAGAGGATTATTTTAAATGTATCTCTTACCGCTATCCACTGTGTTTGCAGAAATATTGCTAGAATTAGCATGATCTTGTATAAAGCGAGTACACCAATTAGTTGGACAATAATGGCTGCGTGTTGTTGTATTTCCGAAAGACAGTACTGGTTTTCAATCTTTACACTGACTACTAGGTCTGTTTTCGACTATATACATTCATTCTTGAATCTGTTTCGTTACATTTTGTCCATCCTCAACGATCAGTAGGATTTATGGCGTTCTTTTTGAGAGAAATATGTAGTAGTGTACTGTATACTGACTGGTCACTATGTGGCATTAACGTCACATGGATGTGCTCTCTTACGTTTATGTACAAACCCCATTTCCATATGAGTTGGGAAATTGTGTTAGATGTAAATATAATATTTTTTTTGCAAAGAAGTTGGGAAAGGTGGCAATAAATACTGATAAAGTTGACGAATGCTCATCAAACACTTATTTGGAACATCCCACAGGTGAACAGGCAAAATGGGAACAGGTGGGTGCCAGGATTGGGTATAAAAGTAGATTCCATGAAATGCTCAGTCATTCACAAACAAGGATGGGGCGAGGGTCACCACTTTGTCAACAAATGCGTGAGCAAATTGTTGAACAGTTTAAGAAAAACCTTTCTCAACCAGCTATTGCAAGGAATTTTGGGATTTCACCATCTACGGTCCGTAATATCATCAAAGGGTTCAGAGAATCTGGAGAAATCACTGCACGTAAGCAGCTAAGCCCGTGACCTTCGATCCCTCAGGCTGTACTGCATCAACAAGCAACATCAGTGTGTAAAGGATATCACCACATGGGTTCAGGAACACTTCAGAAACCCACTGTCAGTGACTACAGTTGGTCGCTACATCTGTAAGTGCAAGTTAAAACTCTCCTATGCAAGGCGAAAACCGTTTATCAACAACACCCAGAAACGCCGTCGGCTTCGCTGGGCCTGAGCTCATCTAAGATGGACTGATACAAAGTGGAAAAGTGTTCTATGGTCTGACGAGTCCACATTTCAAATTGTTTTTGGAAACTGTGGACGTTGTGTCCTCCGGACCAAAGAGGAAAATAACCATCAGGATTGTTATAGGCGCAAAGTTGAAAAGCCAGCATCTGTGATGGTATGGGGGTGTATTAGTGCCCAAGACATGGGTAACTTACACATCTGTGAAGGCGCCATTAATGCTGAAAGGTACATACAAGTTTTGGAGCAACATATGTTGCCATTCAAGCAACGTTACAATGGACGCCCCTGCTTATTTCAGCAAGACAATGCCAAGCCACGTGTTACATCAACGTGGTTTCATAGTTAAAGAGTGCGGGTACTAGACTGGCCTGCCTGTAGTCCAGACCTGTCTCCCATTGAAAATGTGTGGCGCATTATGAAGCCTAAAATACCACAACGGAGACACCCGGACTGTTGAACAACTTAAGCTGTACATCAAGCAAGAATGGGAAATAATTCCACCAATGTGTCTCCTCAGTTCCCAAACATTTACTGAGTGTTGTTAAAAGGAAAGGCCATGAACCACAGTGGTGAACATGCCCTTTCCCAACTACTTTGGCACGTGTTGCAGCCATGAAATTCTAAGTTAATTATTATTTGCAAAAAAAAAAAAAAGTTTATGAGTTGGAACATCAAATATCTTGTCTTTGTAGTACATTCAATTGAATATGGGTTGAAAAGGATTTGCAAATCATTGTATTCCGTTTATATTTACATCTAACCCAATTTCCCAACTCATATGGAAACGAGGTTTGTAAAAGGAATAGAGTCTTTCATTAAAGTGAACCAAACACATATATCATTTGCTATTTTTTTTTCACCTAAAAAAGGTTAAACCACAGTTAGTGAGGTCCTCAAACTTAACTAAATAGAAAAAGTAAGTCGTACCAAAGTTTTTGTGTGTAAACCTGCCAAAGGACCATTACCTTTTTCAACGGAGCGAGGTTATGTGTCCCGGCGGCGTGTTAAATTTCCGGCAGAGGTTCATTTTGGCCGAGGGCGGTATTCGGCCAGCCTGAGGCGCGCGATGGCACGGCGAGCTCCGTGTCTGACAGCATGGCATCATAAAGAGAATCGATCACAAGCCAGATGTAAAACATCCTTCCAACACTATTTGTAAAGTATCCTTGAAACACGCCAACCAACTTTAGAGAGGTGGCGTCACACCGGAAAGCAGCGACTTCTCTGAGGAAGTTTGAAGTGACAGCCGAAACTCAGTTATTTCTTACTATCTAAACTATTGGTTTGCACACAAGATTATTTTATTTATTTTCAAAGGCCTACTGAAATGAGATTTTCTTATTTAAATGGGGATAGCAGATCCATTCTATGTGTCATACTTGATCATTTCGCGATATTGCCATATTTTTGCTGAAAGGATTTAGTAGAGAACATCGACGATAAAGTTCGCAACTTTTGGTCGCTGATAATCAATCAATCAATCAATCAATGTTTATTTATACAGCCCTAAATCACAAGTGTCTCAAAGGGCTGTACAAGCCACAACGACATCCTCGGTACAGAGCCCACATACGGGCAAGGAAAAACTCACCCCAGTGGGACGTCGGTGAATGACTATGAGAAACCTTGGAGAGGACCGCATATGTGGGTAACCCCCCCCCCCCCCCCCTCCCTCTAGGGGAGACCGAAAGCAATGGATGTCGAGTGGGTCTGACATAACATTGTGAAAGTCCAGTCCACAGTGGATCCAACACATCAGCGAGAGTCCAGTCCACAGCGGGGCCAACAGGAAACCATCCCGAGCGGAGACGGGTCAGCAGCGCAGAGATGTCCCCAACCGATGCACAGGCTAGTGGTCCACCCGGGGTCCCGACTCTGGACAGCCAGCACTTCATCCATGGCCACCGGACCTATGCAACTCCCCCTCGCAAGGGACAGGGGAGAAGAGGAGAGAAGAAAAGAAACGGCAGATCAACTGGTCTAAAAAAGGGGGGTCTATTTAAAGGCTAGATTATACACATGAGTTTTAAGATGGGACTTAAATGCTTCTACTGAGGTAGCATCTCTAACTGTTACCGGGAGGGCATTCCAGAGTACTGGAGCCCGAATAGAAAACGCTCTATAGCCCGCAGACTTTTTTTTGGCTCTGGGAATCACTAATAAGCCGGAGTTCTTTGAACGCAGATTTCTTGTCGGGACATATGGTACAATACAATCGGCGATATAGGCTGGAGCTAAACCGTGTAGTATTTTATACGTAAGTAGTAAAACCTTAAAGTCGCATCTTAAGTGCACAGGAAGCCAGTGCAGGTGAGCCAGTATAGGCGTAATATGATCAAACGTTCTTGTTTTTGTCAAAAGCCTTGCAGCCGCATTTTGTACCAACTGTAATCTTTTAATGCTAGACATAGGGAGACCCGAAAATAATACGTTACAGTAATCGAGACGAGACGTAACGAACGCATGAATAATGATCTCAGCTTTGCTAGTGGACAAGATAGAACGAATTTTAGCGATATTACGGAGATGAAAGAAGGCCGTTTTAGTAACACTCTTAATGTGTGACTCAAACGAGAGAGTTGGGTCGAAGATAATACCCAGATTCTTTACCGAGTCGCCTTGTGTAATTGTTTGGTTGTCAAATGTTAAGGTGGTATTATTAAATAGATGTCGGTGTCTAGCAGGACCGATAATCAGCATTTCCGTTTTCTTAGCGTTGAGTTGCAAAAAGTTAGCGGACATCCATTGTTTAATTTCATTAAGACACGCCTCCAGCTGACTACAATCCGGCGTGTTGGTCAGCTTTAGGGGCATGTAGAGTTGAGTGTCATCAGCATAACAGTGAAAGCTAACACCGTACTTGCGTATGATGTCACCCAGCGGCAGCATGTAAATACTAAAGAGTGCAGGGCCAAGAACCGAACCCTGGGGAACTCCGCACGTTACCTTGACATAGTCCGAGGTCACATTGTTATGGGAGACGCACTGCATCCTGTCAGTAAGATAAGAGTTAAACCAAGACAAGGCTAAGTCTGACATACCAATACGTGTTTTGATACGCTCTAATAAAATATTATGATCGACGGTATCGAAAGCGGCGCTAAGATCAAGAAGCAGCAACATAGATGACGCATCAGAATCCATCGTTAGCAATAGATCATTAGTCATTTTTGCGAGGGCTGTCTCCGTAGAGTGATTTGCCCTGAAACCGTATTGAAAAGGTTCACAGAGATTGTTAGTCACTAAGTGTTCATTTAGCTGCTGTGCAACAATTTTTTCGAGAATTTTGGAAATGAACGGAAGGTGGGAGACCGGTCGGTAGTTTACCATGAGGTCAGGATCGAGGTTAGGTCTTTTGAGCAGAGGATGAATAACCGCTTTTTTGAATGCTAGGGGAACAGTGCCGGAGAAAAGTGATAAGTGATAAAAAAAAGCCTTGCCTGTACCGGAAGTAGCGTGACGTCACAGGTTGAAGAGCTCCTCACATCTGCACATTGTTTACAATCATGGACGCCAGCAGCGTGAGCGATTCGGACCGAGAAAGCGATGATTACCCCATTAATTTGAGCGAGGATGAAAGATTTGTGGATGAGGAAAGTGAAAGTGAAGGATTAGAGGGCAGTGGAAGCGATTCAGATAGGGAAGATGCTGTGAGAGGCGGGTGGGACCTGATATTCAGCTGGGAATGACTAAAACAGTAAATAAACACAAGACATATATATACTCTATTAGCCACAACACAACCAGGCTTATATTTAATATGCCACAAATTAATCGCGCATAACAAACACCTCCCCCCTCCCGTCCATATAACCCGCCAATACAACTCAAACACCCGCACAACACACTCAATCCCACAGCCCAAAGTACCGTTCACTTCCGCAAAGTTCATACAGCACATATATTTCCCCACGGACGGGCAAGAGATCAAATGTTTGGAAGAAAGCTGCGTACATACTCACGGTAGCGCGTCTGCTATCCAACTCAAAGTCCTCCTGGTTGTGTTGCTGTAGTCAGCCGCTAATACACCGATCCCACCTACAGCTTTCTTCTTTGCTGTCTTCATTGTCCATTAAACAAATTGCAAAAGATTCACCAACACAGATGTCCAGAATACTGTGGAATTTTGCGATGAAAACAGAGCTGTTTGTATTGGGACACAATGGTGTCCCAATACTTCCGCTCAATCCGTGACGTCACGCGCAAACGTCATCATACCGAGACGTTTTCAGCCGGATATTTCCCGGTAAATTTAAAATTGCACTCTATAAGTTAACCCGGCCGTATTGGCATGTGTTGCAATGTTAAGATTTCATCATTGATATATAAACTATCAGACTGCGTGGTCGGTAGTAGTGGGTTTCAGTAGGCCTTTAAAGAAAACATAATGATGAATGAACGCAATCAATGTATTCTCCCAACACACCTGATATATGTGGGGAACCCAGCAGGCATTAAATGGCCTCTCTCCCACAGGTGGGGAAGGGAATATTAGTATCAGACAATTTGACTGTGAAGTTGACAGTCGAATCAGACACCTTTAAATCCAATCGTCGAATCTTCGACTATTTGAAAACAACCCTACTGACTAGTCTAAGTTATATCCAAGAGTCATTTCTATAATATTGTCCCTTACTTACTATGTCTTGTACTTACTTTTTACTCTAGCTGTTTCTCTGTGTTCAATATTGCCAAACTATCAAGTACCTCTATAAATAATAGTTAATTTGGTCCCCAAAACACAATATTGAATGGCAGAGCATGATTGAGTTTCTCAGCCTTGAGTTTTTAAATGTTTCTGGAAGACACGGCCAATACAAATCAAGTTCCCCTTCCCTTGAGGGCTTGCCTCGACTGGATGTGACTCAGCTTCATATTTTAGTCATTTGTCTTTCTGATGGAAACCATTCTTTTTTTTTTGAACGGGAAAAACTTTGAGGTACTTCAATCAGTAACTCTTACTTCTCTCTGGCGTGTATACTCTCATCCTATTGTATCTCTGGTAGTGCAATATGCCTTCCTTTTAGTCTTCTTAAACAAAAACTGTTGGAAAGTGTGGTCCAGAAGTTAAACCTTTGAGTCTAATATGCTTAAGTATACGCCTAAGCCAGGCCAAAGTCTTCGGAAGTAATGCATCCACAAGCAATGTTGGCGCTCACCCTTTAAACCTGCTCGATATAATCTTCTGTGCTTGAAGTCTTGGATTGAGCGTCAGAGGTTACTGATAGAGTAACCCCGTGCTTTCCCTCAAATACTGGCAACTACTTTGTTCTATCTGCAGATGCCGGTCCAGAGGTTCTGTCCAAGGGCTCAGTGCCAGAATTGCGGTTAAAGTAACATCTATTTACAGGAAATGAACATTGAAGATAAAATATGTTCTTTGTTGTGCAGACTTTTACCTAATTGAGCTCAGTTTAACATTAGACAGATTTCCTTGTGTGTCTTCAATACGGGTTTCCAGACATACGCCATATTTGCCATTCATGCCCTCATTCTGGGGCGGTATAGCTCGGTTGGTAGAGTGGCCGTGCCAGCAACTTGAGGGTTCCAGGTTCGATCTCCGCTTCCGCCTTCCTAGTCACTGCCGTTGTGTCCTTGGGCAAGACACTTTACCCACTTGCTTCCATTGCCACCCACACTGGTTTAAATGTAACTTAGCTATTCGGTTTCACTATGTAAAAGCGCTTTGAGTCACTAGAGAAAAAGCGCTATATAAGTATAATTCACTTCACTTCACTTCTAATGTGAAATCCATATCTTGTAATTTTTAATTGATATATGTATGAAGGCACATTCAATAGCCTCATATCAAAGTGGTTAGACATTAAAATATGTTTCTGGGATTATGGCAGCTCAGTGAAAACACAAAGTCGAGCATCACTGCATCCAAGAACCATCGGAAAGAGCTTGTTAAGAAATGTGATCAAGGTCAAGAATAATTTCTGTCTGTTATTGTTAAATTTAGATAACCTGTACAGTTTTTATTCTTACTTAAGGGTACGCTATAGTCACGCTTCGGTACATACTGTACATTGTTTTTAGGGGCACATGGTCTGGTTCTTCAGTACAATAAGGGAACAAAACATAAAACTGCTTGTCTTAAAAATTAAATACACCAGGAAAAAATCTAATTACAGTGAAATCTTGATTTAGGAACCCCTCATTGTACAAAGTTTTCGATTTACGAACCACATACCGAATACAAATATGCTTCGTTGTACGAACCTTGTCTCAGTGGTCAAACATTTCTTCCACCCCTTGTGTGCCACACTGTGAATCCATTTTGTGACTGGCAGCACATCCATGATGGGTGGGCTGATCGGTCTCCGATCCTCATTCAGTCTGCACAGCAGTGCTGTCGTTAGCTACTGTGCTAATTGCCACTATGTGCGCTTTTTAAGTGTTTTTTAACCTTTTAACAACATTTTTCTAATTTGGCTAGCACAATATGAGTCCAAAAAAGCAATGGACAATCTGTGTGTGGTTTGAAATATTCAGAAAGTATTCATACAGTAGCTCCCCCGCCCTTCTGTTGTACACCAAGTAGGTATGGGAATCGAAAAATGGCTCTTGTTCAGAACCGGTTACCGGTGTATCAATTCCTTGCCATTTTGTCAACCGATTTCGTTAACAGTTCTTCCGGGTGATGTGATATGGCAGCACCGGGCAGAAAAAGCGCTCCGAAGTTTGCTGCCATTTTACAAGAAAAGTTTGCAACAGCCCTACTTGTTTAATTCCAAGGTAGCTATTTCATCAAGAGGAGGACATGTGAGCAATATGCTGAAACATTTAAAAATACAACATGCAATGAATGTCGCGTTTTCGAACCGCACCGGTCTCATCTCGGGCAGCAGCAGTCATCTGACATAAATACAACAGGTACTAATACGGTTGATAAAGTTAGCGCTATTACCTGCTAAATTGAAATGAATGCCTTCTCATTTAGATGAGAGCATGACAGTAAAAGTTCCAGTTCACGTCTGCCGCTAGGTTTCACTGCGGCAGAGAAGAGTACCACTCGGCCAGGAATGACGAATGTCACAACCAGTGACTAAGTTTATGGTCAAAAACTTACAGCAACTTGCCTCATAGATGCTCCTTTTTTCGGTAGGTGTATGTTCAATCGTATATAGTCAGAGAAAAGTTGCATGTTTTTCCTCCAGCATTTTCACTTATACAGGTGGAGCTCATAAAATGTGAATATCGTGTAAAACTTAGTTTATGTCAGCAATTCAAATGTCAAACTAATAAGTTATATCAACTCCTTACATGCAAAGTGACATGTCAATACTTTATTTATTATGATTTTGATGATCATGGTTTACAGTTTTTGAAAACCACACATTTTCTGAGATTTGCAATTCAAGTTTTTCATAAACTGCAAGAAAAAAAAAACATTTCAAAAGAGGGATTGAAATATCTTGTGTTACATGTTATGAGCCTGTGTCATATTAGTTTCTCTTTGTAAATCTAAGCAAACATTTGCACTGTTTATTGCACAATATATGTTCTAGGGCGGCAGATGACAAAGATTATTAGAAGTTTAAAAAATATTACATAATATTACATTCTTGTATAAATTTCATTTATGTTTTCTTTTGTTAAATTCTACAAAATCATGTATTTATTTTCAAGATAGTTTTTCCATGCTATGTGCCTTCAAAGACCTCACTGGTGGCTTTGTAAGGTCATGTTGGCTCTAAACTTTACAACATTTATTCTAATCCACCTTTTTGTTATGTTTTTATCCAAATAAGATTCGATAAGAGAATCGATAAAGAACCAAATTGTTAAGCAGAATTGAAAGTGCAATCGTAACTGGAAAAATCTCAGTGTACTGCAGGCCAAGCAACAGTGTGTGCGTGTCGGCAGGGCTGCTGTTTACGAGGAGGACTGTTCAGCTAGTAGATATTCAGTACTGCACAGGCTCAGTGTGCAGTCGTTTACTTAAATATTGACTTCTGTCAAGGCTGTAACTCATTGTTGATGCTTACATTGTTTCTTGTTTTAATATAGGATTCTATTTATAAACTGTATGTTACACACCTCGTCGTACTGTATGTACTTCCTGTACGGCTTAAGAAGAGCAGTCCTAATTGGTTTAAAACCAGATTGCTCAGGAGCCTGTGCAGGAGGGGGGGGGGGGGGGGGGGGGCACTAGGATGACAGGGGACACACATCAATAATGGTACTGAAATGAACTGCAACAAAAAACAGTGCAATAAACAGCAATAATAGTGTAATGCATTTTAAAAGTGCAATATACACATCACATATTTCATATAATCGACAGTATTACCGTTTTTCTTCATTTTTTTTTTCTTTTCATAACATGGTCACTACTGCCTAGTTTCTCTTGTTATTTATATTCTTATTTTTACTGTTATATTTTTATTCTTATTGTTATTTTTAATTTTTAGTCTTATTGTTGTATTTGATTTCAATTTATACCTCCATGATTTACTTTTTTAATTATTTTAAGTTGTATCTCAATTCTGTACAGTGCTGCTGGAATTTTAATTTTCCTGAAAGAATCAATAAAGTACTATCTATCTATCTATCTATCTATCTATCATCTATCTATCTATCTATCTATCTATCTATCTATCTATCTATCTATCTATCTATCTATCTATCTATCTATCTATCTATCTATCTATCTATCTATCTATCTATCTATCTATCTATCTATCTATCTATCTATCTAGTATCACCTCCTCCGTATTGTCTAGAATATTACCCAACGTTAAATCAATTATGCTGGATATGCACTTTCAAGATTTACTTTTGAATAGGTGATGGCAGCTGCGCTACACCAACCTGGCAGCTTTAAGCAGAGGAGGCGAGGCGGAACTGTCTGTTTGCTCAGTCAGAGCAGAATGCGAAAGATTTGGGGGGTAATGCCATACAAAGTCTAAGATAAAAAGCTTTGCGGCCTGGTAAATACCACAAGACGGCGGCGAGCCAGCACTGAAGGGAGCCAATGTGACTTGAACACAAAGGCCGATATGTTTTTAGCCATCCCCATCTGACCCAATCAGCCTTTAACATTAACGACTTGTGGTTCTTTATTCTTCTTGGCAGGATTATCTTTGGCACCTATGTATTTGTCGGTCGATTTTGGTCAGACCTCGGCTCACTGCACCACTTTGTCTTAATTCTTTTAGCTGGAGTGCACCTGTTTTAAAGGATGGTTCCCAAAACACTTCCAGCCCATGATTGACGGGCTTTAAATGTCCTTGAAGAAGAGAATAGACTGGGAGTTTTTAGATGCAAGATACAGAAGGAGTGATAACTGCTTTAAAGAGGCATGAACATCTTCATCTTCGCCTTGTGTTGTCCTGCACCTGCTGACCTTTAAATTGCTGCGCTACTAAATATGTTGGACTGTTAAACAGCTCGTGCTTGAAAGCCACAAAAAGTAATTGCGCTGCGATTGCAAGAGGTTTCTACAAGGAGAGTGGATCTGCTGCATGACTCCCTCAATGACACTGAAACACAGCTGTGCAATCAGTACATCTCGTGTGCAACGGTACTACATCCTCATGGTTTGGTATGCAAGTTTGTACTAGTTTAGTTCATTTTTGGTACTAGTAGTATTTTAAAGAGGTGAATGATTATTTTATTTTGAGTTATGCAAGTTCCTTATTTATTATTTCCAGCTTGTAGCTGAACAATAATAGCCTACTGTGTTATTATCTACTTGTCTTTGTTTATGTCAGGGTTGTACACACTTATTCCACCAAAAACCTGCCCAGTGACCTTGTGGTTAGTGTCTGCCCTAAGATCGGTAGGTTGTGAGTTCAAACCCCGGCCGAGTCATACCAAAGACTATGAAAATGGGACTCATTACCTCCCTGCTTGGTACTCAGCATCAAGGGTTGGAATTGAGGGTTAAATCACCAAAAATGATTCCCGGGCGCAGCCACCGCTGCTGTTCACTGCTGCTGCTCACTGCTGCTGCTCACTGCTCCCCTCACCTCCCAGGGGGTGAACAAGGGGATGGGTCAAATGCAGAGGACAAATTTCACCACACCTAGTGTGTGTGTGTGACAATCATTGGTACTTTAACTTTAACCCTGTAAGACCCACATATAGAAAAACCTAAACAAATATATATTTGACCTTTCAGATGTTGTTGTAGGAGGCATTTGATGCAGAAATTGAAGAGTTGAAAGAAAAAAAATGTTTATGTATGTTTTTAGAGAAATGTTGTAATATTGCAACATTGGGCTTTGATGGGAGCAGAATTTCTGTATTTGTACTCACGTTGTCTGAACAACTAATGGTTCATTTGCAGGGTTGATTGCTTACTTATCCCCATAACGGTATATACCATTAATAATAATCACACATTAGTTACATTTTTATGAAGTCATCCATTACAAATATAAAAAATATGAAACAACATACAACTCTTAAAAAACACTTTTTCCCCCTCTTTTTTTCTTTTCATGACATTGGTCATGAAGACTTTCATTGGTGGTGAAAGTCTTAAAAACAGTCCCTGTCGTCTGTAAAACAAAGGCGAACATCACACTTTCTGCATTGTGTTGGTGTATCCTGTATTGCAGTGTCTGCAGCATCATCATCTCATCTACAGAGTTGTGCTCTTCTGGTACCACCTGCAGGCATTTCTCTCTGAATGAATCAAGCCAGAGTCTGAGTTTCCATAGTTTGTCTTTCTTTTCCGTCTCAGATGCTGTCACGTTGTTTACAAAATGTAATGACGTCAACAGGGATTGGAATCTGTTGCGTGGCATCCAGGGGCGCCGCTAGGGATTTTGAGCCCCATGAAAAGAATCTTTACAGGGCCCCCTGTATTATAATTTCATCATCATTAGGGACCTCTCTGGGCCCCAATCCGTCATGGGCCCCTAGAATCCGTCTCCTTTACCCCCCCTTTTCGGCGCCCCTGGTGGCATCACATCAGCAACAGGTGGTGGACCAAGTGCTCAGGGTAGACAGTCGCCTTGGACAAAAGTGTCCAAATTCCATCAATGTAAATGTAAATGGATTAATGGCTCTAATTATCATACTACAAACCCCGTTTCCAGATGAGTTGGGAAATTGTGTTGGATGTAAATATAAACGTGATACAATGATTTGCAAATCCTTTTCAACCCATATTCAGTTGAATATGCTACAAAGACAACATATTTGATGTTCAAACTGATAAACATTTTTTTTTGTAAATAATCATTAACTTTAGAATTTGATGCCAGCAACATGTGACAAAGAAGTTGGGAAAGGTGGCAATACATACTGATAAAGTTGAGGAATGCTCATCAAACACTTATTTGGAACATCCCACAGGTGAACAGGCAAATTGGGAACAGGTGGGTGCCATGATTGGGTATAAAAGTAGATTCCATGAAATGCTCAGTCATTCACAAACAAGAATGGGGCGAGGGTCACCACTTTGTCAACAAATGCGTGAGCAAATTAGTGAACAGTTTAAGAAAAACCTTTCTCAACCAGCTATTGCAAGGAATTTAGGGATTTCACCATTTACGGTCCGTAATATCATCAAAGGGTTCAGAGAATCTGGAGAAATCACTGCACGTAAGCAGCTAAGCCCGTGACCTTCGATCCCTCAGGCTGTACTGCATCAACAAGCGACATCTGTGTGTAAAGGATATCACCACATGGGCTCAGGAACACTTCAGAAACCCACTGTCAGTAGCTACAGTTGGTCGCTACATCTGTAAGTGCAAGTTAAAACTCTCCTATGCAAGGCGAAAACCGTTTATCAACAACACCCAGAAACGCCGTCGGCTTCGCTGGGCCTGAGCTCATCTAAGATGGACAGATACAAAGTGGAAAAGTGTTCTGTGATCTGACGAGTCCACATTTCAAATTGTTTTTGGAACTGTGGATGTCGTGTCCTCCGGACCAAAGAGGAAAGGAACCATCCGGATTGTTATAGGCGCAAAGTTGAAAAGCCAGCATCTGTGATGGTATGGGGGTGTATTAGTGCCCAAGACATGGGTAACTTACACATCTGTGAAGGCGCCATTAATGCTGAAAGGTACATACAGGTTTTGGAGCAACATATGTTGCCATCCAAGCAACTTTACAATGGACGCCCCTGCTTATTTCAGCAAGACAATGCCAAGCTACGTGTTACATCAACGAGGCTTCATAGTAAAAGAGTGCGGGTACTAGACTGGCCTGCCTGTAGTCCAGACCTGTTTCCCATTGAAAATGTGTGGCGCATTATGAAACCTAAAATACCTCAACGGAGACCCCCGGACTGTTGAACAACTTAAGCTGTACATCAAGCAAGAATGGGAAATAATTCTACCTGAGAAGCTTAAAAAAGGTGTCTCCTCAGTTCCCAAACGTTTACTGAGTGTTGTTAAAAGGAAAGGCCATGTAACACAGTGGTGAACATGCCCTTTCCCAACTACTTTGGCACGTGTTGCAGCCATGAAATTTTAAGTTAGTGATTATTTGCAAAATAAAAATAAAGTTTATGAGTTGGAACATAAAATATCTTGTCTTTGTATTGCATTCAATTAAATATGGGTTGAAAAGGATTTGCAAATCATTGTATTCCGTTTATATTTACATCTAACACAATTTCCCAACTCATATGGAAATGGGGTTTGTAAAAGGAAAACATGCATACCCCCATTACATCCACACATTCAGGAACATTCCTTTCCCCAGAACTGAATTGTCTGTTGATATCCTTGGACAAAGTCATGGAATTTTAGGTCAGGCTGATCAATTAACTACATTTTTTAGGGATACAACTTTTAAATCAGTGACCAGAACACAACACAAAGGTAGAATGTATACTATCCATGTATACAGAAAATACTTCAGGCAGTGATGTAGTGGAGGGAATACAACCTGTTTGAGCCCACTGTAACAAGCCAGCTATTTTGACTACCACGTTCACCCAGTGTTGTATAATTGCAACCATTATATAACAAGATCTAAATGAAATTTGATGCATCTGTTCCACAAAAACTACATATGTAGATGCTCTAGACATTGTAATAACAACCAAAAAATATATAAAATACATTTTACTTACTTGAATCTGATGAATCCAGTCCTATGAAACAAATAGATGTTGTTCGAAGGAAACCTTGAGAGGTTGTGTGAGTTCATGGCCAGAAGGCGTGACTTATAAACACATTTACAATCCAATAGCCTTGTGAGACTGAACAATAGGACCCATTGACTATGTAAATGTGGTAAAATAAATAAATAAATATATATATATATATATAACAGATTGTTTTTTAGGATGGTTAAAGGTAGCATTGTAATTTTACAACAAGGGGTGTTAGTGTTAACTAAGGGCCACACACTGAATGTATCCATACCTAAAACATTTATACATGTTTTTAAGTAGGGCTGTCAAAGTTAAAGCCTGAACACAAGCGATTAGTCACAAAAGATGATTGCAGATTACTTATGCAATTTATTTTGACGGCACATGCTCGTTTACCTGTTGATTACTTGAAAAGTTAGAGCGGGTTGCTTTACGCTAGTGCTTCTCAATTATTTTACAATATGTCCCCCCGGGAGGAATAAAACATCTTACGCCCTCCTTACACTCTCCACCGTGATTTTAAATGGTATCATTTGTCTATAAAATTGTTGTAAGTACACCTCTGCATAACAATGTCTCCTTATTAACATTAAAGGCCTACTGAAACCCACTACTACCGACCACGCAGTCTGATAGTTTATATATCAATGATGAAATCTTAACATTGCAACACATGCCAATACGGCCGGGTTAACTTATAAAGTGACATTTAAAATTTCCCGGGAAATATCCGGCTGAAACGTCGCGATATGATGACGTATGCGCGTGACGAAGTCAGAGTAACGGAAGTTATGGTACCCCGTAGAATCCTATACAAAAAGCTCTGTTTTCATTTCATAATTCCACAGTATTCTGGACATCTTTTGCAATTTGTTTAATGAACAATGAAGGCTGCAAAGAAGACAGTTGTAGGTGGGATCGGTGTATTAGCAGCGGACTACAGCAACACAACCAGGAGGACTTTGTTGGAGAGCAGACGCGCTAGCCGCCGACCTCACCTTGACTTCCTACGTCTCCGGGCAGCCAAACGCATCGGGTGAAGTCCTTCATCCTTCTGCCGATCGCTGGAACGCAGGTGAGCACGGGTGTTGATGAGCAGATGAGGGCTGGCTGGCGTAGGTGGAGAGCTAATGTTTTTAGCATAGCTCTGTGCGGTCCGGTTGCTAAGTTGCTAAGTTAGCTTCAATGGCGTCGTTAGCACAGTATTGTTAACCTTCGCCAGCCTGGAAAGCATTAACCGTGTATTTACATGTCCACGGTTTAATAGTATTGTTGATTTTCTATCTATCCTTCCAGTCAGGGGTTTATTTTTTTTGTTTCTATATGCAGTTAAAGCACGATGCTATCACGTTAGCTCGTAGCTAAAGCATTTCGCCGATGTATTGTCGTGGAGATAAAAGGCACTGAATGTCCATTTCGCGTTCTCGACTCTCATTTTCAAGAGGATATAGTATCCGAGGTGGTTTAAAATACAAATCCGTGATCCACAATAGAAAAAGGAGAGTGTGGAATCCAATGAGCCAGCTTGTACCTAAGTTACGGTCAGAGCGAAAAAGGTACGTCCATCACTGCCTCTCAAGTCCTTCACTGTAACGTTCCTCATCTACGAATCTTTCATCCTCGCTCAAATGAATGGTGTAATCGTCACTTTCTCGGTCCGAATCTCTCTCGCTCCATTGTAAACAATGGGGAATTGTGAGGAATACTAGCTCCTGTGACGTCACGCTACTTCCGGTACAGGCAAGGCTTTTTTTTTATCAGCGAGCAAAAGTTGCGAACTTTATCGTCAATTTTCTCTACTAAATCCTTTCAGCAAAAATATGGCAATATCGCGAAATGATCAAGTATGACACATAGAATGGATCTGCTATTCCCGTTTAAATTTTAAAAAATCATTTCAGTAGGCCTTTAAAGAAAACAACAAGTCTTTTCTCGTCTTCCAGCAAGGAGAAATATAACCTTAGAGGAAATTCTAATTTAAAACATTTGTATGCCCGTACAACCCTTAAAACCTTTAGCATATCCATATTTGGAATTAAATTATGGAATTGATTAACTAAAGAAATCAAACAAAGCACCAATATGATTCAGTTTAAGAGACTTTTCAAACTACAATTGTTCACAAAGTACACAGAACAAGAATTATGATGAACATCTTGAACTTTTTTTTTTTTTTTTGAGATAAATATTTATGTATTTGATATTTGTTTACTTACGATGGTATATTATTTATGTATTATTTATTCACTGTTATGTTACAGAGAAAAAATAAATTGGATACAATTGCTATGGTATGAAAATGGGTATGATTAAATAAGCCCAGCTTCTCCCTACTCCTTTTCCGACATGCTGTATGAAACAACTGAAAATATGTGATGCATTACATTGTATTGTATGCATGCTTAAAATAAACTGAAACTGAACTGAACTGAACTGAACTGAATAGTCACAGTGAAGCCAATGCTATATATGTGTTGTCATATTCTAGTACAGCATGAAAAAAAGGCCAGAAGTTACCCCCACTTCAATTGGTGCGCTAGCTGGCAAATTTCATAATAATTTAGTTACTTAAGATACAGCTATTAGCAAGTTTTGAGCAACTAAATGACATAAATCAGGCGTCTTCAATGTTTTACAGGCCAAGGACCCCTAAACTGATAGAGAGATTGAACGGGGCTTTAGAGGTACTGTTCAGCATTAAACTCTGTGACTGGTTTATGAGGATATTGACCACGTTGGTGTTACGGTCAGAGAACACAAGGCCATCAGTTGTACTTGTCAACTTTAAATGTGCACATTGTAGTATACTACAATGTGCGCAATCAAAGTTGACAAGCCTTACTTTCAGTTAGGCTAGGTTAGGTTTGTATCGGAAATACACAAGTATTATATTTAATGTATATATATATATATATATATATATATATATACATACATACATATTGTATACCTGCTTTGTTGATACACTGAGATTAAGTGTAACTTCATTGTGTTCTTCATGGTGTTTTCTAAACTGCACCATTTTTTTCTTCAAAATGTTCAACTTGAAGTGTTTTGTGAAGAGGATTATTTGTGATATGTATACGTAGTTTCAGAATGTGCTTGTTCTATTTTGGGCCAAAGTAATACAAAGAAAACAATGTTAAGTTGTCGTAGTTGTATTTTTAAGTGATTACGCCATGATTTTACCCGTCCGGCCCACGTGGGCCATGCGGCCCCTAAGCTAAAATGAGTTTGACACCCCTGCCTTCAAAGTTGCGGACCCCCTGTTGAAGACCTATGACATAACTGATAGAAACATTTTCTCGGTTGACATTTGAATTTGTGTCAAAATGTTGGTGTCTTTTTTTCAAGTTAATTCAAATTTTGATTTTAATTTACTGTGTTTAAAGGGGCTGTTTTCAGCTTCCTCGAAGGTACATTTTTCAAAGCAAGGAATATAACAAGAACACCATAGGCTAGCTTATGTTAACATTAGTGGTTTAATAAAACACATGTTTTTTAAACTGTTTATGTTTTCACAACTACTAAGTTTATGTACTTAACATTTTTGCCGGCTTGATACAAATTATTGGTGTTTACGGCAGTCACTCATCCTGTCTCGTCAGCATGTACACGCATGGAGAGCGTGCACATACAAACAAATAGTCCAAAAGAAGCAATGGACAATTTGCAGTCATGTTGTTATGTTTGCGACTTTTCCCACCTCAAAAATGACAAAAACACTCCAATAAACATGGCAGAGATCTGTTAGGCTATGTCTACACTAAGCCGGATAACCCCTTAAACAAATCATTATTTAGCCTAAGCATCGTGTCAGCCACAATAAACCATCGATTAAGGTAACCCTCCTTTGATAATTTTTTACACAGGTAAGTGCACCTTGTATTTCTTGAATCTCTGGCTCTTAGCTTTGTATGGACTCATTGATTGTTTACAAAGTGAGTTCAGAGAGGAAGTGACGCCAGAAAGACCGCGCCCACACAGGAAGTGATATCAGAAAGAACGCGCCACAGCCAGCTTCATAACAACCCATTCGGTAACTTGGCGGCAACCACTAGAAAGATGGAGGCGAGTCATCCAGACATGCCCGTTTTTGTCCTTCTTGTACATGTACAGGCGTTTTTGGAAATACCACATTAATACCTTAAGAGAAGGAAACGGGTGATTGCAGCTATTTCGGATACACCACATCTCATCAATGTTGAGCGACGGTTTTGGATAAGCCCTGGAAAAACGCCAGCCTGGTGGGATATATTTGTCACAGAGTGTGTTGTGTCAGAGGAATGGCAAGAGAACTTTCAAATGTCCAGGTCAGCTGTGATTCTACTTTGTGAAAAACTGTCCATTTGTCGAAGGACAGACGACGACAATGCAGGCTCCTGTGGACAAGGGAAGACTACGAAAATAAGTGAATGCATTTGGGACTGGCAAAGCAGACTATCAGTTATTGTCCGCTATGTATGTCGAGTGATTACTCAACGTCTAGTTTTGTACTCCGTGACTATCATATTTGATTATATTACGCCTATACTGGCTCACCTGCACTGGCTTTCTGTGCACTTAAGATGCGACTTTAAGGTTGTACTACTTACGTATAAAATACTAAACGGACTAGCTCCATCCTATCTTGCTGATTGTATTGTACCATATGTCCCGGCAATAAATCTGCGTTTAAAGAACTCCGGGTTATTAGTGATTCACAGAGCCCCCCAAAAAAAGTCTGCAGGCTATAGAGCGTTGTCTGTTCGGGCTTCAGTACTCTGGAATGCCCTCCCGGTAACAGTTAGAGATGCTACCTCAGTAGAAACATTGAAGTCTCATCTTAAAACTAATTTGTATACTCTAACCTTTAAATAGACTCCCTTTTTAGACCAGTTGATCTGCCGTCTCTTTATTGCTCTGCCCCCATTTCCTTTGTGGAGGGGGGGGCACAGATTAGGTGACCACCGATGCTAGCTGTTCAAAGTCGGGACCCGGGGTGGACCACTCATCTGTGCATCAGTTGGGGACGTCTCTGCGCTGCAGGCTCCACTCAAGATTATCTCCTTCTGGCCCCACTATGGACTGGACTCTCACATTATTAACTAGATCCACTCGACGTCCATTGCACCGGGCGCCCAGGGGCGTGGGGTCCCCACATCTGCGGTCCCCTCCAAGGTTTCTCATTGTAGCCCATTGGGTTGAGTTTGTCCTTACCCTGATGTGGGATCTGAGCCGAGGCTGTCTTTGTGGCTTGTGCAGCCCTTTGAGACACTCGTGATTTAGGGCTATATAAATAAACTTTGATTGATTGAACTATTGTGAAGCCATGAAATGGTTGCGGCCGTCAAGTACGACCGCCAATTTCAGCCTACAAGCATAGTGTCCTGTTGTTGGTTGTTGTAAAATGTTCTTTATCACATTGTTTACTTTCAAACGTCCATTAAAGATATGATTCATGTATGATGGCTCAGGCGTGATTCACTACAATAGTCTTACAGCTGCTGATGGTGAGGCAAGCATGGTTTACTGTTAAAATAAAAGTGGCAATAGTCTACATTGAAATACAGTGTAAGAATACACCTCCAGGTCAGAGGTGAGTATGACGAGCGCATTTTTTTCGCGCATGCGTACTAGGTCGCGTTCCGCCAGCAGGCGGAGTACGGAGGAGATCTCAGATGGTGGCATTGTTGTGTGGACATGGATAAGGCTAGGTGGGATTTACCCTGGATAAGTGTAGAAGGAGCCTTAGTTTAGTGAGGTTTCTGCTACCAGGGCAAATACCTTTCTCACCTAGCAAATGCAGGATGCAAGAAACACTTACCGTCACTCCATTTTTAATGTGTATCTTGTAGGAATGTGGTACGCCTCTGTACCTTACCAAAGACGTCGTTCCGAAAAATACATGTAATGAGTTGTTGTTGTTGTTGTGTCCAGATAGTTTTTTGTTTTTTTCGTCGTAGTGTAGCTGGAAGTGCAGAACTGTTCTCTTTTTATGGAGACAATTCCGTTTCTTCATCATTATGGCTCTCCCTTGATTTTGAATAAGTGCAGCCTGGTTGTTCTCTTCATTAAATTGAAAGCAATAAATCGGACCATCCCAAATACACACACACACACACACACACACACACACACACACACACACACACACACACACACACACACACACACACACACACACACACACACACACACAGACGCACAGCCGTGCTTAACCTCTCTACTAACACATTCACTAATTCTCCTTATTTATGAGACTGCGGCTGACAGCTTGTTCGTTAGAGCTGGATTAACAGCCCACTGCTACTTAAGGGTGAGATGTAGACGAAGTACATTTTGACTACAAATTTATTTCTTGGATTAAACCCATTGCACATGGTCTGCTCATCCTAGAGGCTATCTCGCCTCTTGTGCTAGAGGATAAATAAAAAAAAACCTTCTCTCCTGTGGGCAATGTGTGAGACTTAAAAGTAAAGTGCGATAAACAGGATTGAAAGGGACAGATGAGAATGGAGAAAGAGCCAGCAGTGGTGTTGTTCAGTCTGGAATGGCCGCCGCACTAAACATGTTATCGCTGTGTTATTGGAAATTACGCACTTGCCCACGCACACATGAATGTCTCAGTATCTAATAATATCCCTGGGACTGCTATCAAGGACTGAATTACAACGCAGGAGTCTAAAACCTGCAAAGCAAATGTAGAACAGAAATCTTAGGGTGTTCAACAAAGCGCTCTTAAATGTTACAACAGGTATTTGTCAAGTTTCTTATCTGGACCTTCGGTGGTCCCTCATTACATCACAGTTGTCTCTATTTGGCAGGAAAACAAGTAGTTGGTCTCATGAGGGATTTTGTGGAGTTTGTCCATTAAAACAGGACATTGTTTGGTGTCAAGGTTTGTTTGATGTCAAAAGTAGTTAACTGTTAAGACTTTTTTTTTTCTTCAGACGGTGGCTTGTTCAAAACTTTAGGAGTGATTGCTAGCATGCAAATGTCTATTTAAAGGGGCTGTTTGCAACATTTACACAGATACCTAGAGGGCGAGAACTTTCCAATGTATTTTACACAGTATATCCCACCCTCTTAGGCCCCGTTTACACTAAGCTGGATAAGGATATTCGGGGTAAATCACACCTAACATTATCCGTGTCCACACACAATAATGCCACCGTTTAAGACCCCCGCACCCCTCCGTTCGCCGGCACAACGTGACCTAATACACGTGCGCGGAAAATGTACACGTCATAGTCATTTCCGGTGTTGCTTTGTGTGCAAGTTCTTAAATGTAACTTATCTGAACAATATCCAGTGTTGTGGTATTTCAATTAACTGGAATCCAGTGTGCTGTGGGGCCCTATTGTAGTGAATCACACCTGAGTCATAATAAATAAATCAAATCTTTATTAGACACGTAAACAATGTGATAAAGAACATTTTACATCAATCAAACTAGGGATCTAGATATCTGGTCAGGACACTCCTCACTGTTTTGCCTTCACCTTCATTGTCCATTCCTTTTTGGTGACTTTATATACTCTGGACCTAGACGTTGAGTTCACGACATACATGGCGGACACAAACTGATACAGTCTGCTTTGCCAGTCCAAATGCATTCGCCGTTTTCCTCAACGGCCAGGTAATACAAAGCACACGCTACCTTTTTTATCACATCCACAGGAGCTCGCATTCTCATTGTCTCTCCTTCAACAAATGGACAAAGTGTTTCGCTAAGTAGAATCACAGCTGACTCGGCCGGACATTGGAAAGTTCTCTTGCCGTCTAAGAAGTGTTGTATCCCAAATAGCTGCAATCACTTTCTCTTAAGGTATTCATGTGTGATTTCCACAAGCGTCTGTACATGTAGAAGAAGGAGAAACACGGCATGTCTGGATGACTCGCCTTCATATTTCCAGTGGTTAGCTCCGAGCTATGAAACCGCTTTATTATGAAGCTAGCTGTGGCGCGGTATTTCTGATGTCACTTCCTGTGTGGGCGTGGTCTTTCTGGCGTCACTTCCTCTCCGAACTCACTTTGTAAACAATCAATGAGTCCATACAAAGCTAAGTGCCGGAGATTCAAAAAATACACGGCTGACTTACCCGTGTAAAAATTTGTCCGAGGAGGGGGACCTTAAACGCTGGTTTAGTGTGGCTGAAACGGGGCTTAGGCTAAATAATTATTCGTTTAAGGGGTTAAACGACTTAGTGTAGACATGGCCTTAAGCTTCTTGGACGTAATGACGCACGTATGTAACACGCACGGACGCGCATTAGCTTTAGGTGTTAGCTCATAATAGCAATTTGGATGGCCAGCTTTAGCTGTCATTGAATGTATATTCTGTCATAACAACAACCATCCATCCATCCATTTTCTACCGCTTATTCCCTTCGGGGTCGCGGGGGGCGCTGGAGCCTATCTCAGCTACAATCGGGCGGACAAGTCGCCACCTCATCGCAGGGCCAACACAGATAGACAGACAACATTCACACTCACATTCACACACTAGGGACCATTTAGTGTTGCCAATCAACCTATCCCCAGGTGCATGTCTTTGGAGGTGGGAGGAAGCCGGAGTACCCGGAGGGAACCCACGCAGTCACGGGGAGAACATGCAAACTCCACACAGAAAGATCCGAGCCCGGGATTGAACCCCAGACTACTCAGCACCTTCGTATTGTGAGGCAGACGCACTAACCCCTCTTCCACCGTGCTGCCCCATAACAACAACATGACTGCAAATTGTCCGATGCTTCTCTTGGACTGGTATTGTATGAGTGCAGACGCTCCCTGCGAGACCGTGTGAGTGACCGCAGTAAACACCAAATATTTTTATTACATACATTTTATAATTATGAAACATATAGAAACTTGTCAAACAAATGGTAACATATGCTGGTGGTTTTTTTTGCTTTGAAAAATGTTACTGTGAAGAAGTTGCAAAAACACCATTAACAGGTGAGTAGTGTCCAGCAAATTACTTTAAAAAAGTAAATAAATATTGTTACTTATTATAAAAAGAATTGAATTATTGAAAAAATTAATTCAATTACTCTTTGATAAATGTAATTAATGATAATACATGCTGGATATGCACTGTAACAGCGCATAATACTACCACCACCATGCTTGATGGCATGGTGTTCCTGGGATTAAAGGCCTCACCTTTTCTCCTCCAAACATATTGCTAGGTATTGTGGCCAAACAGCAACATTTTTGTTTCATCTGACATCACATGGATAAAGATAAGACCTTCTGGAGGAAAGTTCTGTGGTCAGATGAAACAAAAATTGAGCTGTTTGGCCACAATACCCAGCAATATGTTTGGAGGGGAAAAAATGAGGCTTTTAATCCCAGGAACACCATCAAGCATGGTGGTGGTATTGTTATGCTATGGCCTGTTTTGCTGACAATGGAACTGGTGCTTTAAATGGTACAATGAAAAAAGAGGTTTACCTCCAAATTCTTCAGGTGTTCCAACAGGACAATGACCCCAAACACACGTCAAAAGTGGTAAATTAATGGCTAAATCAGGCTAGAATTGGAGTTTTAGAACGCCCTTCCCTGCTGAAGAAACAAGTCCATGTCAGAAAACCAACAAATTTAGCTGAACTGCACTAATTTTGTCAAGAGGAGTGGTCAGAAATTCAACCTGAAGTTTGTCACAAGCTTGTGGATGGCTACCAAAAGCGCCTTATTGCAGTGAACCTTGCCAAGGGACATGTAACCAAATATTAACATTGCTGTATGTATACTTTTGACCCAGCAGATGTGGTCCAGTGTTGTTTTCGTCAACGATGACGATGACGAAATCATTTCGTTGACGCCACTTTTTTTCATGACGATAACGAGACGGTGACGAGATAAACATGTCTCTCTGATGACGAAAACATGACGAGACGTGTGTGAGTTTTCGTTGACGAGACGAGAACGGACGAAAATGTTAGTGGGTAATCTGTCAGACGTTTAAAATGCATGACATTTCTGTTTATTTTGTGTGTCAATCAAAACCTACAAAGTATCTGCTGCTGCCGGCTACTGCATTCTATCCTTGTTTGGTCACGCCCACCAACTGGCGTGCAGCGCACAACGTGCTCAACACGTCAGACTGTTGTTACTCATCAGGCAATGGACCTTGATGGCGGCGGCAGTTTCGACACAGGGGCTCGGTGGTCGCAAACATAGAGACGACATATGGGTGTATTTTAAATATAACCCAGCAGATAATAAAACAGAGTGTATTGTGAAGGAAGACGGTGACAAATGTGGCCACAAAATATGCGGAAAAAATACGACCAACCTTAAGCGGCACCTTAAGGCTCGCCACAAGGATATTTTTTCGAAGGTAAGTTACAAATGCTGTTAACATAATCGATAAATATCATAGTAAGCTAATACATTAGTACGTTTTCCACATACTCCTGGCGCAAATGGGCTGCTAACTTCAGACTAAAGTTAGCTTTTGTTACGCTAACGTCAATTCATTATGTGTGTGTTACTTGTCAAGACTTGGTCTG
The DNA here is from genome assembly GCF_033978785.1 of Entelurus aequoreus. Classification (NCBI taxonomy): domain Eukaryota; kingdom Metazoa; phylum Chordata; class Actinopteri; order Syngnathiformes; family Syngnathidae; genus Entelurus; species Entelurus aequoreus. The sequence goes on along the minus strand of NC_084738.1, from coordinate 43,025,440 downwards.
TGGCGTGGTTTGCTCTCCCGTGGTGCAAAAGAATTGGACCATACGTGGCGTGCAGGTGAGGACATGTTTAATATTTTAACTCAAACAAAAGGTACAAACAAAAGGCGCTCACAGAGGAGGTAACAAACTTGGCTATGACAAAACAAAAGGCGCGCACAATGGCGGAGAACTATGAACATTAAACAAAAACTTACGTGACAAGAAACTGTGAACATGGCATGAATGTGTGATGTCGCCAGGCTGAACAACAGAAACAGAAAAGCCTATATAGTGACATGATAAGTGAAAACAGGTGCGTGACTAACTGTGAACAGGTGCATGACATGACTGTGAAAACGTGAGACAGGTGTGTGTGAGTCCAAACGTGGAACAGGTGAAACTAATGGTTGCTATGGTGACAAACAAAACCAGGAAGTAAAACCAGGAACTAAGGAAGTGTCCAAAAAACAAAACAGCACATGGCCAAACAAAAACATGAACACAGACATGACAGAACCCCCCCCTTACGGACAGATCCCAGATGTCCAAAAACAAAAAACAGGATCAAGAGTCATGGGAGGGGGGGAGGGGGACATGGCGGTGGATCGCCAGACCAGGTGTCCCCGAATCCACCGGGGCAGAGTCAGGTGGCGACGGCGGGTAGACCGCCGCTGAACCTGACGAGGTGGGCGACCCGGGAATGGCCACATTCGTGGCAGACGAGGAGGTCGGCGCACCTGGCGTGGCGGACGCCCATGGAATGGCCACATCCTTGGCCGACGAGGAGGTGGGCGCGTTGTCGTGGCAGGCGGCGAAGCTTGGCGTGGTGCGTCAGGCGGCGAAGCTTGGCGTGGCGGGTCTTGACGAGGGTCTTGGTCTTGGCGTGTGTCTTGGTCTTGGTCTTGGCGAGGGTCTGGGTCTTGGTCTTGGACTTGGTCTTGGACTTGGCGTGGTTGGTCTTGGTCTTGGCGTAGTTGGTCTTGGACTTGGTCTTGGTGTGGCGGTGCTTGGACTTGGTCTTGGTTTGGGTCACTTGGCGGGTCTTGGTCTTGGTCACTTGGCGCGTCTTGGTCTTGGTCACTTGGCGGGTCTTGGTCACTTGGCGGGTCTTGGTCTTGGTCACTTGGCGGTTCTTGGTCACTTGGCGGTTCTTGGTCTTGGTCACTTGGCGGTTCTTGGTCTTGGTCACTTGGCGGGTCTTGGTCACTTGGCGGTTCTTGGTCACTTGGCGGTTCTTGGTCTTGGTCACTTGGCGGGTCTTGGTCTTGGCTTTGGTCTCGGCGTGGGGCAGCCACGGGCGGCACTTGGCGGCGTGGGGCAGCCACGGGCGGCACTTGGCGGCGTGGGGCAGCCACGGGCGGCACTTGGCGGCGTGGGGCAGCCACGGGCGGCACTTGGCGGCGTCGTGAAGCTGCGACTGGCGGCACTTGGCGTCGTGAAGCTGCGACTGGCGGCACTTGGCGTCGTGAAGCTGCGACTGGCGGCACTTGGCGTCGTGAAGCTGCGACTGGCGGCACTTGGCGTCGTGAAGCTGCGACTGGCGGCACTTGGCGTCGTGAAGCTGCGACTGGCGGCACTTGGCGTCGTGAAGCTGTGACTGGCGGCGCTTGGCGTGGAGCAGGTACTGGTGGCGCTTGGCGTGGAGCAGGTACTGGTGGCGCTTGGCGTGGAGCTGGGCGTGCAGCAGGTGGATCTTGGCATGGTCGAAAAACTGGTGGTGGTGGTCGTGCTGGTGGCTGTGGCTTGGCAGGTCGAAAGACAGGTGGTGGGGGTCGTGCTGGTGGCTGTGGCTTGGCAGGTCGAAAGACAGGTGGTGGTGGTCGTGCTGGAGGCTGTGGCTTGGCGTGACGAAAGACTGGTGGTGGGGGTCGTGCTGGTGGCTGTGGCTTGGCAGGTCGAAAGACAGGTGATGGGGGTCGTGCTGGTGGCTGTGGCTTGGCGTGACGAAGCTGAGCCACCCCACCTGAACAATTCCCAGCCCTAGCCCCCCCCTCAAGGAGCGGATACCAGACGCGCGCCCTGCGGTCTGGAATCGTTTCTTTGGGTGGGTGGAGGGTGGTCAGGAGGGGGGCAGAATCCTCCCCTCCAAACTGTCCAAAAAGTCTTTCTTTCCCCCCCACCTGGGCTTTTGTGGGTGAAAAAAAAATTTCTGACTTGGGCGTGGCATGAGTCCTGGGGGGCGGGGCATGGAATTTGGGTGGCTTGGATTGAACCGGTAAAGAATTTGGGAAAAAAATCTCCAGGTCTGTGGAGTGCTCCTTGAGCTGCCAGGCTGGCTGACTTCCATTTCCGCCCGGAGGGGGAGGAGCTTGCAGGAGCGCAGCGTGCTGTCCGCTCACCGTCCCTGACGTCCTCGGTCTGGAGCGCCGCTTCCGGGACAGGGATGACGTGCCAACGTCCCCTGGCCAAACGGAGCTGATCGGCACCAGTTTGCCGGTCGGACCCCACATGAGATCCCTGCGCTCCATGGGGGAATGGCGGAGTGTCTCGGCTTCCATGGCGCGCAGGACCTCCCACGTTCCTTTGTCCAATCTTGCGGGAGAGCTCTTATGCTGGCGACATCTGTCAAGACTTGGTCTGTGGCGTGGTTTGCTCTCCCGTGGTGCAAAAGAATTGGACCATACGTGGCGTGCAGGTGAGGACATGTTTAATATTTTAACTCAAACAAAAGGTACAAACAAAAGGCGCTCACAGAGGAGGTAACAAACTTGGCTATGACAAAACAAAAGGCGCGCACAATGGCGGAGAACTATGAACATTAAACAAAAACTTACGTGACAAGAAACTGTGAACATGGCATGAATGTGTGATGTCGCCAGGCTGAACAACAGAAACAGAAAAGCCTATATAGTGACATGATAAGTGAAAACAGGTGCGTGACTAACTGTGAACAGGTGCATGACATGACTGTGAAAACGTGAGACAGGTGTGTGTGAGTCCAAACGTGGAACAGGTGAAACTAATGGTTGCTATGGTGACAAACAAAACCAGGAAGTAAAACCAGGAACTAAGGAAGTGTCCAAAAAACAAAACAGCACATGGCCAAACAAAAACATGAACACAGACATGACATTACTTTAGCAGCATGTTTAGCCATGTTTACATTCAGTGACGGTGTGGTTATCTCTTTGTGAGTACGTTCTGTCAGCACGTAACTTGATATGTTAAACAGGTCGAGTTACTGTTATACGTAGAGTCTGCTAGCTTTAGCCTAGAAGCCACACGTGACGTTGTGCAGCCCCAACCAGGACCTGTGCGTTTACGTTTACAGTAAAGTTGGGACACGCACGCGCGCACACACACACACACACAACAGTACAGAATGAAAGATCAGAAAGATTTAGTACAGGGTCAGTTAATAAGCTATGTATTTTTGTTCTGCTTGTTTGATAGTTAAGACCATACTATTTTCTTAACACGGTAGTATTTTGAGTATTTTTATGGTATATATTTGATTGTTTTGTATTCACCTGTAAATCTTTACAGGAGGTGTACGTTGTATACAGAGATAGAGTAATTGTATCCCTTCGTTGTTTTTTCCTCAACCATATCCCAGAGACCAGAACTACTAAAGAGAAACCTGGTGGTCCAAATAACAACAGGGCACAGTCATCAGCATCTCAAGCATTTGCTGAGAGAGTGTTTAGCATAACAGGTGACCTCACTCGTGGCCGTCGAAACAGAGCAAGAGCCATTTTAGAGCGAAGCGCTTTTCTAAAACTAAATCAAGGTCAGTAGGCTAATTTTGCTAACAGCAAGTTGTTACTATTATTAGTACAGATACAGATATGTGATTGTGATATTAAGTTTGTTCTTGTTATGAGACAGGCCCTCCTCTAATTCATATTAAACACTGTTGTTGTTGTTTTTATTTATTGAATTTACTAGTGTTTACAGTATTTACAGGGTGGTCTATTTTGTTCCAAAAACTTAAGAACATGTTTGTTTCATACTTTCAAGTATGTACAGTATAACTCTCTGGTATAACTTACAACCTACCTCACTGTACCTCAGGAATTAATTGATTATTTTATTACATGGTTTGCACAAATTAAAGATAAAGTGGGGTTGTATGATTGCACTGGCAGACAGGGCCAAGTTGAGCATATGTGTTCCTCATCCATCACTCATATTTTGGGCATGTTTATGTTCGTTGTACTTTAACAAATTCTGAGAAATAAAGCCACAATTGCTGAAGTAGAATGTTTTTGTTTTTTGGCTTTTTTGGAGTAATGAACTTTGATTCCACTGTTACCACTTTATCTGTGTGTAATACACAATCCTTGGATCAGAAATTTGCTGTTAGGTGGAAACCTTATATGTCTAAAACCATTCCTTTATTGTTATTATTTGTGAAAATAGCAGATCTGCAAGCTTACAATGGGTTGAATTTATAGATCTGCTGCTATTTTCACAACTTATGTGTGACACTGCCCAACAGCAATCTCCAATACTTATTGACCTAAATTAATTTGTTAAAAGACTATACTTATACTTTTTATTATTTTTTGTTGGACTAAAACCTTTTTGACTTTTCATCGACTAAAACTAGACTAAAACCCTTTTGAGTTTTCGTCGACTAAAACTGGACTAAAACTATCACATATAAAAGTGACTAAAATGTGACTAAAACTAATAAGCATTTTAGTCCAAAAGACTAAGACTAAGACTAAATGTAAGATGGTTGTCAAAAACAACATTGATGTGGTCACATTTTCAGTAGACCCATAATAAATTCATAAAAGAATGAAACTTTATAAATGTTTTTTGTGACCAACAAATATGTGCTCCAATCACTCTATCACAAAAAAATAAGAGTTGTAGAAAGTATTGGAAACTCAAGGCAGCTTTTTATCGCGACTGTACGTGCCGTCTAAAATGATGAAATTAGGGATGGATATCAAATTCGGTACTTTTATTGGTACTGACCAAATCCTGTTGGTAAAACCAGGTGCCGATTCACGTAAGATCAAACGGTGCTATGTTTCAATACTTTGGCAGAGAAATAAGAAGTCAAGCACTCAGTGCGGTGTCTACTCGACTGCTTCTAGGTAATTTTATTTTTCATACCAACAAAGCAAGACATAGACACTTGAAAGTACAGTGAAGCTCCACTTTTGAAAAAGCACTAGCTGCACTAGCTGTTGATTTACATTAGATATGTTGTAGACATGCTATCGATTAGAGATGTACCAATACATGGTATCAACTAGAAACCGTGGTAAAACAACTGATGGTTAGTTTTACATTTATAAGTTAACATTTTCGAAAAATATGATTTGTATGCGATTTGAGAACCGCACTTTGATTAACCAACAGACTGGCTAGAACAAGCTCGCTTAAATTCAAACAAGAGTACAACAGACATGAATGTATTTCATTATTAAGAAAATACACACCAAAACTAAACTTGTATAACCACATTGACGTATGAGCAACAAAGATATTCAACTGAGCACATTGAACCAAGTGATTGATCAACACTCCGAGGACTACCCATTGGACTGAGGTGGCTACAACAAGAAGTGAATTTGCGTCACGTCACTTAAACTGAAATTGTTTGCCTTTATCATTAAAACATTCTAAAACCTTTACAAATTCAAACAGAAGAAAACATTATTTAGCCAGAAAAAGTTTCATGATATTTCTGCCAAGAAACAATATTGTATGTCTATTTTAATGTTTTTTTTTTATGAAACTTGGTTAAAGGATGTGTGTGTATTTTGGAGCACATTCAGCAATAACGTTACATTAAGTTTTTATCTCGTTACTTCCTTACTATCAATTAGCAGAATCGATTTTACAAGGTGATTTCAACATCTCCACATTTGATAATGAAAACTACAACTAATATGCACGTTACAACAAAACAGCTGATTTGTAATAAGTACAATACTTACAGTACAAATACTTTTGTAGGACTCAACAAAATAATATAATGGCAAAGACTACTTCTTGGCTAAGGAACACACCTTTGTCTATACACGATCGTCATCTATTGTCTAGGAATTGTAACTGCATGTAAAATATATGATGTAACATTTGCAAATGGGACTCAAAAGTGTAAGAAAACAAGATGTAACAATTGGATAGCACAATTATCATTATCAGCTCACTGTTCAAATTTAAATAAAAATGAGATTTTATTATTAAACAATTCACATTTATTACCACATGAACACAAAAGTACCGAAAATGTATACCATTGAGTACTGGTATCAATGTCCATTGATACCAGTAATTGGTACTGTCTCGATTCAAAGGTACCCATCCCTAAATGGAATACCCTGACACTTTGCTCCTACTTGCTTAGACTCGCCGTAGGCACTCGATCAGCTCAAAGGGGTGGGACATACTTTATCTATGGTTGTCTCCAAAAACACCAAAGCTCTATTTGACAGGGAATTCCATTGTCAAAGATTACGTACAAAACAAAAGCTCTGCCTCAGCTGCTAATGTGACGACTACAAAAATGTTGACATTTTTTCAGGTGTTCTCTTTTTTAGGGCTGTGTTGTGTACTACTTAGCTGCAACCAGCAAATGTGCTCTTGCTTCAGTCTTGACAGGGTTTGCTGTCTCCAGAAACACAGCATGTCTCTTGAAAGTTGAGCGACATACTGTAAATACAAACATGTGTTCAGAACAACAGATATTTTCTACATCAAAGACACGTAGTCAGATGTGTGGCTAAAAATTGCACATTTCATAAATATGAACTCACAGTTGAGGTTTGATGGCTTTCAAGGACTTTTTTTTTGGAAAGTCATTATGTTATTCTGCACTGCGTATCTGCAATGATTGCAGGCAGTGCAACACAGTTATTTTTGCATATTGTGAGAGTGTGGTAAACAACTGGAAAGAGTTGTGCAGTCATGGACTTGCTGATTCCAATTCAACACTACATCAGGTTCTACTCTCATATCGTCCATACCGGTATGCACAATTTCTACATTCCAGATATTGAGAGCATTGAGACCCCACCCCTTCATCTTCATCAAATGATTGTTTTTCCACATTGGCCGGTCTAATATTGTCTGGAGATGTGAACGCCATCGGTCAAACATTTTCTTTGTGTGTGTGTGTGTGTGTGTGTGTGTGTGTGTGTGTGTGTGTGTGTTGCCGACAGCCTGTGGCATCTTGTTGAAAAGTCAATGACGTTGCCTCTCTTTGTGCAGTGAGCCTCTCCTCAGTGACAAACACACACTTAAACAATCTGTCTTTCGACGTACCCTCCCCGCGAGCGACAACGCTTGTAAACAGGCAGCCGGGGACAAACAAACACTATCTGTTGTGTGTGTTTGTAAGCATAAATGTGCATGTTAACAAAATGGGAACTGCAATTCCCTTCGATTAACTCATCAGTGGGTGTTACGGGGCAGCACCTCGCTTAAAAATGATAGAAGACCGTCGGCAATAGGATTTCACGTACCTACTCCATCACAAATTAGGCCAGTTTAGTTCCGGTTCCACTGCAAAATCAGGCCACAAGGTATAGGAACATTTTGGGATTGCAACAGCAGCACCTGGCCCAAGATCCCCATACCGCTGCCTTTTTTTGTTTGTAACTTAATTTGCTTAATGCAGAGCTGGCCTATGAACCAGTGGGCTGCCTTTTGTTGAAAAATTCTGGCCAAAGCCCAATAAGAATCATTTTATGCACTCCGGCTTGTTTTCCTGGCAATGTCTTGCATGCGTCTGTGTGCATATACTGCAGCTCGATGAGACTTAACAGAGGGCTCGAGGTGAACCACAAATTGTGTTTTATACAAGGAGAAAGCCTGTTGGTTTAAAAAGTGATCGACGATCCCAGCTATCAATAGAGCAAAATAAATAAAAAATGGACCATATCTCTACATGGTGGAGGTGTACCTAATCAAATATTCAGTAGGTCTGAATTGCCTATAAAAATGTAACTTCATGGTCTTGGTGCCCTTAATAATTTTCTGCTGCTCAGTGGCCATGCCCTTTGAATGATGAGGTCCCAGACCTGTCAGCACCCTGCTGTGAACCAAGTCAAAGCCTTGCTCTTCCTGCCTTACCTTGTCCGTCGGAAATGTTTTATATTTCACACTAGTCCAGGATCCTGTCATTCTTCATTAGCATTCAGCAGCATCCGGCAGAATCTTTGTCTCTCGTGGAATTCAAGCAAGGCTGCTGGGTGGGTGGATAAGCAGGATACATGCAGTCGGTGCTCACACCTGAAGCGCATTCTCTCTGGTGTCAGGACAATTTCAAACCAACAAACGGGAGTTGGCGGTGGCATCTAGGCACCTTCCACCAGTGCTTTTTCAGTCGTTTCTGCTTTTTTGTCTCTGGGCCAATGCCTGCTAGCAGGGAGTGTTCTAGCATTTATGCCTGACATACAGTAACCCCCACTCTCAGGCAGGATCACGTCTCACCACTTTTTTTACGTCAAAGCCTTTTCACCAAGGCTTTGACAACCATTTCTTAAGTGCATAAGGGATTAAAATCATCCGTACATCATTGTTGATCCATCCGTCTTCTAAACTGCTTAACTTTTTCAGGGTTGGGGTGTGGGGGGCTGACTTGAGCCTATCCAGTTGGCTGATCACCGATCAGTTGCGCAGAGGCCGGAATAGAGCAAATACCTGCTGCATTGAAGACTTAAAACTATGGGAACCACTACATGACCATCATTACATGTTACATTAGGGTGCGTTCTCACTTCTCACACAGCTTTATTTTCTCCAATTGTGCAGATACTCTGTAACTTGACTCTCGCCAGATCCTTGTAGTTCGCTGAGCTCCACACAATAATCTGGGACTTCTCAATAGGAGATGTATTTCAGAAGACGTGGCCTTGTAAAAAAAATCATAGTATGTGATTGGATAAACCACTTGTCCGTTATCTTGAATGACGTGCTACTTCAACCACTCATATCGAAATCAATCCGTGACGCTGATGAGAGCGACGCTGGGAAATCCAAAACAGAACAGCCGACATATTGGATAACGACAGACCGAAAAGTTCTCCGTTCATCTTTTAAATAATTAATATTCGATAGATTCGACAAAACAGTTGCAATAGCAGAATCAATGTCAGCACATGACTCCTCGCTGCGTGCCGCCATTGTTGTTTGAATCAAACAGCCGCTTCGGTGCTACGTCACATCTATGAAATCCCGCCCGGCGATCCTGATTGGTTCATAATTTTTTGCTATCTTGAAGGAGTTTGCATTGCCATCGAGCCCAGATCCTTGTGTGGAGCTCAGCGAACTACAAGGATCTGGCAAGAGTCAGATTAGATACTCTGGGCCATTGTGAACATAGTAACTAAACACGGGTGCGGCTCAAATCAATCGGTCCGAGACAATGGAGCAGAGGCAGTCCCGGACTTTCTGTTGTTGTCTAAAAACAGTCTGTTCTTGATCCACTCCAACTGACAAATGGACCAATCAGGTATGACAGACAACATAACAACATAATGTTGACGTAACTACAGTTCATAAAGTAGTGTCTGCGTCGAGGCAATCCCCTCCAAACACTACGGTGTCACCTGACATGCACCTTCAAACAAATGTTACCTCACTTGGACCAGTACTGACCATAAAGGCTGATATTGGTTGGGTTTTAATACCTAATTCCAGTGTATGCGCACAGCAGAACGTTGTGGTGACTATGCAGAACGCACCTTCATATTGCTAGCTTGAGCTTGGCATCCTGCAACATCTTCTTTCCCTATCATTATTCATGTTGTCAACAATTATTTTTGTTTTGTGTTGTGTTTATTAGCTACTACAGGCTGGTACACACAAATATCTGTTAGAGGCTCCACACATAAAGGAATTAAGCAGTTTTAATCTTCATGACTGTGGTGTGTTAGTATAATATCAACACAAAACAGCACACACATAACAATTATCTCCCACCACCCAGCCCTCTAGTCCTACAAGCCCGAAATATTGCCTGAGCAAATGTGATGTAACAAAATCGAAGCAGAAGGAGCATGGCAACTAACCACCGTAGCAACGATTGGAAAAAATGTGTAATGTGGAAAAGGACATACGAGAATATGGAATGATGGTGATTTTAGGATCATTTTTTAAACAAAAATACCAAACTAATTATTTGGAAATATTTTTGGATTGTTGATCCGACTCATATTGTAGCCAATTATTTGGACAAATTCACACATCTCAGACCACAAACAGTCGTAGAAGACATAGGATAATCGGGCGTTTTCTGTCTTTGTGTAACTGAACACAATTCAAAGGATGTAAAAATTTTAAGGATATAAACAAATACATGTTACAGGGTTCTTCAACATTTTATAGGCAAAGGACCCCCAAACTAATAGCGTGATGGACCCCCTTATCATGTCTTGTATTAAACTGATCCTAAAAGTACCCAGTTAGACTGCGGTTTCTGAGGTGGAGAGTAGGTTTATCTTCCTTCTGCTTGTTTTACGTCCTGTTACTAAACCACCAAAATGTATTTCCGTCTACATTTATCTGTTCACTACATTGTGTTGTAATAACGTTAATACGCATATAAAAACATTTAAGTTTTTGAAAAATTGCATGGGGAATATATGTCTATTAAAAAAAAAAAAAATGAATCAACCAAAAATTCCATGACCGCCCTGCAGTACCCAGGGGTTGTAGCCCACCTGTTGGAGACCTATGTTCTTCGGTGGTTCCTCAGCACTACAAATTATATTTGACTTAAATGAAGGCAAAAAACTTCTATTGAGTTCACATATTTCTACACATTTGATGCAATTAATGCAGGATAACCACTCCATCACGTTTGAATTTTGAACATTGCTCTTTACATGTGCGATAAATGTGTTAATCCTATACATGCTTCAGTCCCAAATCCTCTACCATTTATGGCCTTTGTCTCTCCCTCAGTTTGCTTGTATCCTCTTTCTTTTAATTGCCTCCCTACCTCCTTCCTCTCCTCGTCTCATCCTATATTCTTCACCCAAGCTCGCTGTACATCTCCAACCTCCCGCCAATCCCCTTTAGCTCTCCGAGCGTCCCCTCGCTCTCCTACCGTCTTCTTCTCTCTCTTTCTCTTTCTCTCTCTTTCCCTCTCCCCCAGGAGGTGAACCTCATACATGGCTTATTGATTTCTCAAAGCAGGAACAAGCAGATGCTACAGCTCGAAAAGGGCCGGCAAATCTTTACACTCAGAAGGCTTTGGAGAAAACACGTATAGGTGCTTGTGTAGGCGAAATTCTTTACTTGTATGTAGATCCCCTCCCAAAGAGCTAAGAATGGGGGAGGATAGAGACGGAGGCAGGCAGGCAGGCAGGCATGCAGGGGGGAGGGAGGTGCTCCTGTAGATGGCGGAAGAGAGCTACCAGAGCACGCTCGCGCGCACGCACACACGTACACATGCACACACACACTTCCATCCATTAACACTCACACATTGGTCTGTGTTGCTGCTATACCAGCTTGGATATCCCAGCCCCTAGATTAGATTCTCATTGGTTTCAAGTCAGTGTTCAGCACACAAGCATTGATTATACTAAAGATGCATGCATTGCTGAAGAAATTAATGAACGAAAAGCGTTATCAATTATTTATGTCTCAAGATTATCAAACAAGGGAGCAGAATTGGTTGTTAACGTGATTGGTTTAAGCAATGAAGCCTGCACATTTCCATTCTGTATCTCCATCTAGCTATGAAAAAAAAATGTTTGATTGATTAAAAAAAAAAAAAAAAAAAAGCTGTGTCAACCTCAACCGTTTGGCCTCAAGACCAAAAAAGGCATCATCATCATCATCTCAAGTCTGTATACGCTAACTTTGAAAGAGCAAACCACACGCCGTGTAACGGATGGTTGGAGATGGATTCTGATGCAACGGCCGCCGCCTCCTACTCCGACTCGGAGGGGAGGAATACAAAATTGATGTTCGCAAACAGATAGATACCAAAACAAAACACTTATAGTATTAGGTAAAAATCAGTCAAAGAGTCACAGCTTGGAAGACTTTTGTAAATGAGTTAATAAGAGGCTGACTGTTTTAGCAGAATTGTGCCTTCAAAAAACTATGCTTGGATTAGATTGGTGTGGCGTCCTCTACAGTGGACAACTATTTTGATTGATTTTATTTAGTTTTTCACTAAATTTGTAACGATTTGTAACACCAAAAGCAAATGTCCATTGCAGAGTGAGCTGGTTCTCAGCAAGTTCAAGGTGTGTTATATTCTACTTCATTTTACCTTAATTTATCAACCTTCTTGGTTTTTCACTGGTTAACATGAATATGCAAAACTGATCAAATAAAATCAAATTTTATTTTTTTTAAATATTTGTTGTATTATTTCCCTTAGTTCATTACAAACATTATTAATAATGTTATGTTTTCATCGCTGATAGAACTACGCAAAAACAAATAAAAAATACCGCTCCATCGATTTCTACGAACAAACTGAGGGGAGGTGCATGGAAGAATCGATGAAACTTCAGTGCACACCTTTTTTGAAATGCTAGGCAATTTCTAGGCCTAACCTTCTGAGAACTAATGTATTCTACAGTGGACATTTGTTTTTTGCATGACACGGCTATTTATTTTTTTTCTGAAACGTGTAACTCGGACACAAGACACACCAACAACACTTTTCCATTGCAGAGGACACTGATTCTCAGGAAGTTAAACACAATATATTACAATTAGGGCTGTCAAACAATTAAAATATTTAATCGTGATTAATCGCATTGTTGATAGTTAACTCAAAATTAATCGTGATTAATCGCAGAAAGATATAATTTTTCGTCATTATGAAGTGTACCTTAGACAGATCATTTTTAAGTTTTTAATGCCATGACTGGACGATTATTTTTCTTCAATTAAATGTTTTTAAACATTATGCTTTTTGAAATAGCTCAACACGAAAAGGATATAAACATGTTTTTAAAGAGAATTTTAAAAAAATACCTACAGTGTGTTGGTGCCTTGCCAGAATTCCTATTTTGTAGAAATACAGAAATTGTATTCCTGCTTTAGGAGCACTAGCACTTAGAGGAGAGGAGTTACACCTTCATGTTTAGATAGCAGTTCCACGCAATAATAACACCAAATGTGGATTGTTACGATCATGCTTGGACTGTCTAAAACAAACCTGGGCAAATTAAGGCCCGGGGGCCGCATGCGGCCCGTTAAGCTTTTCGATCTGGCCCGCCAGACATTCCCAAATAATTTTTTTAGATCTTTACAATGGGAATTGTAGCTGCCGTTATGATGTGCAGTGATGTTTTCTAATGACCGTAAGTCTTGAAATATACAAAGTATTTCAGTGGTTGGAATCTGTGCTTTTGCATTATATATTAGTTACTATGGTAATCTAATTAGTTACTATGGTAATCTAATTAGTTACTATGGTAATATAAGTCAAAGCAGCTCAGACGAGGCACCATGCCCTGTGGGTGGGGAGCATTTCCACAGAGTGTTTCCAGAGCGGCCAGCCTGAAATGCGGGTGTCAGGGACAGACAAAGAAGGAGATTTTTGCAACAACGTTCTAAAGCTTAGGGATATATCAGATATATCAAGATTGTAGGTGGTTTTTTTTTGTTGTTTTTTTACCATTAGCGTTCATATTTCGCTGTTTGTTGCATTTTGTTTTGTGTTTTGCTAGATTGTAAAATATTTCGATCGAGAGGGGGTGTGACATTCATATGTTGTCAATGTTCAGTGTTTTACCATTCATAGTTAATATTGCAAATCCCACATTCTTTATTTTCATGTACATTCTGGGTGTCTCATTTAGTAAAAACATGAAAGGACAAGCGGTAGAAAATGGATGGATGGATGGATGGATGTAAAATTAAATTTAAGGCTGTATGTCATAACGTTTTTAGCATTCGATCAGGCATTATTGTGATGTTTTGTATTAGTGTTCCTAAATATCAGATATACCGGCGTTCATATTTCGCTGTTTGTTGCATTTTGTTTTGTGTTTTGCTAGATTGTAAAATATTTCGATCGAGAGGGGGTGTGACATTCATATGTTGTCAATGTTCAGTGTTTTACCATTCATAGTTAATATTGCAAATCCCACATTCTTTATTTTCATGTACATTCTGGGTGTCTCATTTAGTAAAAACATGAAAGGACAAGCGGTAGAAAATGGATGGATGGATGGATGGATGTAAAATTAAATTTAAGGCTGTATGTCATAACGTTTTTAGCATTCGATCAGGCATTATTGTGATGTTTTGTATTAGTGTTCCTAAATATCAGATATACCGGCCCCCAGACACATGTTTTTCTCTAAATTTGGTCCCCCGAGTCAAAATAAATGCCCAGGCCTGGTCCAAGATGTTAGGTGATATTTTTTCTACATGAATAAATGTTTCTGATATTCTATACTTTACAAACTGTACAAGTTAGAAGTAGTAGTAGTTAATTTTGGACATGTTTTATAACAAAGCAAAAGAAAAAAATAATGAAAAAAGGAAATATTGATAACATTACAGTCAGGTACAGAAATATAAAATGTTTCACAACGAGGATACATAAAAAATTAAAACAATACATGACGGTTGCTTTTTTTCATATATATACAATGATTAATTTACTGGTTTATTACAATATATTATCGATCTTTTACTCACTTTTCTTTGGCACAAAAATACAGTACATACGTACAATATACACGTGCTGAATATAGTCAATCAATCAATCAATGTTTATTTATATAGCCCTAAGTCACATGAATACAAGTACTAATTGATAAAGCCAGCCAATAAATACCTACCAAAAAATGTTAATAATAATAACTTTGTGATTGTTAGGAACCCTCATTATAGTACATATTAAAAATAAAATCTTTGTATTGTTTTTTGAAATAAAATTAAGGTTGGGCATTCTTTTAATTCCGCATTCAAACTGTTCCATAGTTTAACCCCACATATTGAAACACAAAATATTATTTGTGTTGTGTGTACATTCTGAATTGAAATATTGCAATCACCTCTTAAATTATAACCCCCTTTCCTTTCAGTAAACAACTTTTGCACATTCCCAGGCAGTGAATTGTTTTTTGCTTTAAATGTATTTTGTACTGTTTGGAGTTCCACAATATATTTAACTTTCAATAGTTTTGAATGTAAAAAAAAATGTATTTGTGTGATCCTTATATACTGCCTTATGAATGACCCTTATTGCTTTCTTTTGAAGGGTGATGAGTGGATATAGAGTGCTTATGGAATAATTGCCCCAAACTTCTGCTAAGTAGTGCAAGTTAATGTAATTCTTATCTCTGCATGACAATGTTTTAACCTTCTCTACCTGCGTATTAATAACATGTAATATTCAGCCTGATAAACATTCTGCAATTGCGTACTATCAATCAGAACAGGTTATAAAAGAATATGCCATAACGATGGCAATTTTGCGTAGTGAACAGTAATTACGATGTGGGCTGCAGAGGGCAGCGGTAGACTTTTTTTCAGTGGTAGCGAAGAAGAAGCGAGATTGTTCAAAGAGTCATTCTTCATATCGCCGCTGCCATTACAATACACCTAATTTCCATCTGCCAAAAAACATTTATTTTGGTAGAAATATAACAGAATAACACAGAATAACAGAATAGCATGAACTATTGTAAGTAAATTTTTTGTTGTTTTGTTGGTTAGAACGGATGTGAAGCGTAGCATTATTATTGTGAGGCCGCCAACTGGACATGTGTGATTGGTATGAGAAAAGACTTAAAATGTTTTGACATAAATCTCCGAAAAAAGAGACTTTGGACTTCCTCTGTACCGTCTTTGTTTCTGCTGAGCTTGTAATTAATTTTACTAAACCAGTTTGAGTAACAATCTACATGTTTTCAATGCACTTAACTGTAATCCAAACACAGACTTGAAACTTCTCCTCACTCCAAGCAGCAATGCGATCTCGGAGTTCGCTCCAATGATGTCGTCTCACGCTGACTAAAGGTAAAATTGTCTTGTCTTGTCGGGAAAATGAATTGCCATGGCTTTGGGATCTGAGATTTCCATAGATCTCCCTTTCGTTGTGTAGTTCTGCAAGCTATTTTCGTGCCTGTGGCTCAAAAATAACTGGACGCTATTAATAATTTCCCCAAACAACGGAACATGCGAGTGTCAAAAACGTTAATCGCCCGTTAAAAAAATGATAGTTATAAATTTATAGTTAACGCAAACTTTGACAGCCTTAATTACAATATTTGATGACATATTCATTCATTTTGCCATTATTCATCACCCTTTCATCTTCATCTTGGTTTCTCACTAGATACCTAGATTATGCAAACTTGCTCAAATGATATTCAAGATTTTTTAAAATGTATTTTATTTTAATTCATTAAAATCATTGAGGATGTTATGTTACAGTATGTTTTCATCGCTGATACAATTTTGCCAACAAAAAAAATGCTCTATTGATTTCTATGACTGAATTGAAGGGTGGTGTATGGGGAAAAAAAACCTGATAAAACTTTAGTTTTACCGGGTTTTTTTCTGTTTATTGGTCACTTTTATGTTTCATCTTGGTTTTTCACTGGTTAACAAGATTTTACAAATGCAGCGTAACATTGCGAATCTGCTCAAAGGATGCCGACGATTTTTTTGCCGATAGTTTTCACCACTATCCTTAATTTGTTATAATCATTGAGGATGTTATGTTCTATGTTTTCATTGTTGATAGAATTACCCGTAAACATGCTCAAAATATTCCTACAAAACTTGTCGAGTTCCGGGGTCATGGGAAAAAAAACAATAACATTTTTGCCATTTCTGGACAAACTTTTTTGAAATGTTAGGCCTGCTGAAAACAGCCTTTCTCTACAGTGGGCATTTGTGGGGTTTTTTGCATAACAGGGCTTAATGTTTTTTCCGAAATGTGTAACTGTGACAGAGGAAACAACCACTACAGAGCACACTGGTTCTCAGAAGGTTAAACACAATATTTTACGATATTTGATGACATATTCATAAATGTTCCCTTAATTAATAGCCCTTGTGTTTCATCTCCATCTTGGTTTCTCACTGGTTAACAATATTATTTAAATGCAAAACTGCTGATTAAAAACTCCATCCATCTTCCGCTTATCCAAGGTCGGGTAACGGGGGTAGAAGCCTAAGCAGGGAAGCCCAGACTTCCCTCTCCCCAGCCACTTCGTCCAGCTCCTGCCGGGGGATCCCGAGGTGTTCCCAGGCCAGCCAGGAGACATCCTTGTGGTCTCCTACCGGTCGGACGTGCCCTAAACACCTCCCAAGGGAGGCGTTCGGGTGGCATCCTGACCAGATGCCCGAACCACCTCATCTGGCTCCTCTCAATGTGGAGGAGCAGCGGCTTTACTCTGAGCTCCTCCCGGATGACAGAGCTTCTCACACTATCTCTAAGGGAGAGCCCCACCACCCAGCGGAGGAAACTAATCTTGGCCGCTTGTACCCGTGATCTTGTCCTTTCGGTCATAACCCAAAACTCATGACCATACGTGAAGAAGGGAACGTAAAACGACCGGTAAATTGAGAGCTTTGTCTTCCGGCTCAGCTCCTTCTTCACCACAACACATCGATACAGTGTACGCATTACTGAAGACGCCGCACCGATCAGTCTGTCGATCTCACGATCCACTCTTACCTCCCTCGTGAACAAGACTCTGAGGTACTTGGAACTCCTCCACATGGGCAAGATATCCTCCCCAACCCGGATATTGCACTCCACCCTTTTCCGGACTCAGACTTGGAGGTGCTGATTCTCATCCCAGGCGCTTAAAACTCGGTTGGGAACCGATCCAGGGAGAGCTGAAGATCCTGGCCAGATGAAGCCATCAGTACCACATCATCTGCCAAAAGCAGAGACCTAATCTTCTAGCCACCAAACCGGATCCCCTCAACGCCCTGACTGCGCCTAGAAATGATGTCCGTAAAAGTTATGAACAGAATCGGTGACAAAGGGGAGCCTTGGCGTAGACCAACCCTCACTGGAAATGGCAATGCGGACCAAGCTCTGACACTGATCATACAGGGAGCGGACCGCCACAATCAGACAGTCCGATACCCCATACTCTGAGCACTCCCCACAGAACGTCCCAGAGGACACGGTCAAATGCCTTCTCCAAGTCTATAAAGCACATGTAGACCGGTTGGGCAAACTCCTATGCACCCTCCAGGACTCTGCCGAGAGTATAGAGCTGGTCCACAGTTCCACGACCAGGACGAACACCACACTGTTCCTCCTGAATCCGAAGTTCGACTATCCGACGTAGCCTCCTCTCCAGTACACCTGAATAGACCTTACCCGGAAGACTGAGGAGTGTGATCCCACGATATTTGGAACACACCCTCCGGTTCCCCTTATTAAAGAGAGGAACCACCACCCCGGTCAGCCAATCCAGAGGTGCCGCCCCCGGATGTCCACACGGTGTTGACATCCCCTTCCTGAGGCGGCGGATGGTGGTCCAAAATCGCTTCAAAGCCCTCCGGAAATCGTTTTCCATGTCTTCCCCGAACTCCTCCCATGTCCGAGTTTTTGCCTCTGCGACCGCTGGAGCCGCACACTGCTTGGCCTGTCGGTACCTGTCCGCTGCCTTGAGGAGTCCTATGAACCAAAAAGACCCGAAAGGACTCTTTCTTCAGCTGGACGGCATCCCTCACCGCTGGTGTCCATCAGTGGGTTCTAGGATTACCGCCACGACAGGCACCAACCACCTTGCGGCCGCCCAATCGACCGCCTCGACTATAGAGGTATGGACCATGGTCCAATCGGACTCAATGTCCAGCACCTTCCTCGTGACATGTTCAAAGTTTTTCCGGAGGTGGGAATTGAAACTCTCTCTCACAGGAGAGCGGTAGACGTTCGCAGCAGACCCTCACTATATGTTTGGGCCTGCCAGGTCTGTCCGGCATCCTCCCCCACCATCGCAGCCAACTCACCACCAGGTGGTGATCGGTGGTGTCTCTCTTCACCCGAGTGTCCAAAACATGATACCGCAAATCCGATGACACAACTACAGAGTTGATCATGGAACTGCGGCTTAGGGTGTCCTGGTGCCAAGTGCACATATGGACACCCTTATGTTTGAACATGGTGTTTGTTATGGACAATCCGTGACGAGCACAAAAGTCCAATAACAAAACAACACTCGAATTCAGATCCGGGCGGCCTCTCTTCCCAATCACACCTCAAGGTATCACTGTCGTTGCCAATATGAGCGTAGAAGTCACCCAGTAGAACAAGGGAATCACCCGGGGGAGCACTTTCCAGTACTCTCTCAAGTGAATTAAAAAAGGGTGGGTACTCTGAGCTGCTGTTTGGTGCTTAAGCACAAACAACAGTCAGGACCCATCTCCCCACCCGAAGGCGGAGGGAAGCTACTCTCTTGTCCACTGGGTTGAACTCCAACGTGCAGGCTTTGACCCGGGGGGCAACAATAATTGCTACCTGAGCCCGTCGCCTCCCACTGCATGCAACACCAAAGTGGAAGAGAGTCCAGCCCCTCTCGAGAGAACCGGTTACAGAGCCCTTGCTGTGCGTCGAAGTGAGTCCGACTATATCTCGCCGGAGCTTCTCCACCTCGCGCACTAGCTCATGCTCCTTCCACCCCAGCGTCGTGACGTTCCACGTCCCAAGAACTAGCTTATGTAGCCGAGGATCGAACCGCCAAGTGCCCTGCCTTCGGCTTCTGCCCAGCTCACATTGCACCCGACCTCTATAGCCCCTCCCATGAGTGGTAAGCCCATCGTGGGGGGGACCCACGTTGCCTCTTCGGGCTGTGCCCGGCCGGACCCCATGGGGACAGGCTCGGCCACCAGGCGCTCGGCATTGTGCCCCACCTCCGGGCCTGGCTCCAGAAAGAGTCCCCGGTGACCCGCGTCCAGGCAAGGGAAATCTTGGTCCTTGTTCTTTCATTTCCATAAAGGTCTTTGAGCTGCTCTTTGTCTGATCCCTCACCTAGGACCTGTTTGTCTTGGGAGACCCTACCAGGGGGCCTAGAAGCCCCCCGGACAACATAGCTCCTAAGATCATTGGGACACGCAAACTCCTCTACCACGTTAGGTGGCAGGTCAGAGAGGAGGCTGATGTATATTTTTTTACCCCCATAGTTTTTGTAATTTCCTTTAATCCGTACAATCATTGAGGATTTTATATTATATTCATTTCAGAATGGGAAGATTATGTGGTTGCGGTGCAGCGTTTACATACAGTAACAAAAGTAAAACATAATGAACAACTATAAATTAGTAATGTTATATGTTTTCATCACTGGTAGTATTATGCAAAAAAATGCTCAACCCATTCCTACAAAATTAGTTGAGGGATGAGAAAAAAACTGATAAGATCTTACCTTTTACGAAATTTTAGGCTATTTTTTGGCATATCGGCCTGAGATCCTGCGTCCTCTACTGTGGAAAAATGTTTTTTGCACTACAGGTTTATTTTTTGTCTGACAAAAGAAACACGTGTCCACTGCACAGGATGCTGGTGCAGGTTGATAATCCACCACCAGCTGACAGAATGTTTGTCTTCATCGCTACTCGTTAGCAGGATTGTGCACAAACTGCTTACCTGGTTATTACAAACTCAATGATTTCCTTTTAGTGCGATAATTTGTCATCATCATCATTAATTATTTCGTGTTGTGTTATTCTTGCAAATTTGCAGGATTACGCAAAAATATCTCAACTGATTTCTACGAACGTTGAATAATATTTCAAGGGAAAAGACTTGATAACATAAGCGTCCCTTTGGTTATTAAGGGAAAAACAGTATTTTGATGAATGGGTGAACTGTGAACTGTTTATGTATTGCAGCAAGGCGTCTACAGCTAATTCTCTGACCATCAGTCCCACCCACCTACGCTCGCTGCTGGGGAGCTCAATTTACCACCAACTCCCAAACTCCTCCTCGCTATTTGTCTTCATTCCAAGAGACGAGGAGGCAAGCGACATCCACGCACGCGACTGTTTCTCCATCTCCATCACTCGGGAATGTGTTTTTTTTTGGTTTTTTTTGGCTGTGACTCGCGCCCGCGTGACTCCTAGCGTGGGGGCTTCCGAGGAGCACTGAAGGCATCATCTCGCGCCAGTCAGAGAGTCCGCCAGCCAGGCTCACTCGCAGGAGGAGGCGGAGAAGAACGGAGGTGGCTCACATCTCTGCTTTCTGACCCGTGGGATTTTGGATTTGATTAGAACACGTGACGAAGATGCGATTCTTTATTTCTTGACACGCAGCCATAGGAAGAAAGAGGACAGGCTTAGCCGGATCAGAATGCAACAATTCCCGCATCTGCACTTGAGACTTGCCAAGGAGTAGAGGAGGCTTCGAGGAGGGGGTTCAATTACAGGAAAAAAGGGTGATACCATAAAGATGCATCCCCGAGCAAAATATGTGGATTTGACGCGCCAACTCTTTTGCACATTTGCGCATCTACACTGATGGCCCATTTAAAAGTCACTACTTCTCTGACGGTGGAGCGCCATATGACGGATTTATTCAGTCTATGGTAGGAGGAAGAGGAGGAAGGAGAAAACTCACGCGTGCACCCCCCCCCCCCCCCCCATCCTCTCTCCTCCCCTATCTCTCTCCATCCATCCCTTCCCTTCCCATTCCCACTCCCCTCCTCCCCTTCCTTCCTTCCTTCCTTCCCCGTGTTCTGGATGTGAAGCAGCATGCGGGAGAGCTCAGAGGGCTCGCGCTCGCCTCACCGCGGAGGATGCGCCCGCAGTAGTTTGCCACGACGCAGCACGGAACGCCGTCTAACGCAAGGAGGAGGAGAAGGCGGCGGAGGAGGCGGACGGAGGAGACTGCACGCGAGCATGCGGGACGGAGGGATGACGGCGGCCGCACGCTGTCTCCTGTGGAGTGTCGTCCTCGGCTGCATCTGCACGCACGCGCAAGGTAGGGGGAGATCGGATGCGTGCATGGGGAGAGCCAGGGTCAAGGCACTGGTTGCCACTGGTGTGTGCGTGGATGTATGCTAAATGGGAATTGGAAGGGAGAGAGGATTGAACCTCCTCCTCTTCTTCTCCATCCCTCGCCTCCTCAATACAGCCATTGAGCTGGCAGCCAATAAATATTCTTGCGGTAGCTCCCAGGCTGTGGTGGCGTGAACGTGAGCTGCTTATTAGAGTTAGTGTTGTTTGTTGCAATCATCTCCTGTCTGTCCTTATGCAGCATTTTTTCTCCTCAAGACAAGCCTACATTTGTTATGTAATGATGAAGGTGCCCCCCCCCCAACACACACACACACACGCTTTGTGTCTGCCCTCCCTGTCCCCCTTTTTTTTGCTGCTTCTCTCCCAGCGGACTCGAATGTTTAAATATTCACCGTGAAGCACCCTCCCTCACACCCGTCGCCGCTTTTTCCTTTCCTGCACACATTTCTCTCAAGCTAACCGGAGGAAGGGGACCGGCTCCAAGTCCCGACTTTGGGAACTTGCCAATAGCGGGCGAAAGCGAAGAAGGGGAGGAGCTTGTACAGGAAGTGGTAGCCAAAGGCTCGACGCCGATCGAGCGGCATTTGTCTCTGTCATGGCCAAGAGGACGGGGCGACGCCGTGGAGCCAAAAAAAACTAAGATGGATCAATGAAAAAAGCTGCTTGGAAATGTTTAGGATCTATTTGCTTCTTACATGCGACTATATGTGAGCTTGTTTGTAGCACTTGACGTGAAATCCCAACTTGGAGGTGCTGAAAAAGGGGTCTCAAATTCAATTATCTGGGAGGCCGAGTCTGGGTGATAGAAACTGACTTTGAGGTATTCTCTTTAGAACAGTGGTTCTTAACCTCGTTGGAGGTACCGAACCCCACCAGTCTCGTATGCACATTCACCGAACCCTTCTTTAGTGAAAAATATATATATATTTTTTTCAAATTCAAGACAAAGTTATACGTTTTTTTTCACTGGTGCACAAAATGAACCGTGCATGAACATCACCTTGTTCAAAAAATAAAACCAACGCGGTGCATGAACTCACAACAAATTACACACCTGCAAATCAGATGGAACATTCAATCAATCAATCAATGTTTATTCATATAGCCCTAAATCACAAGTGTCTCAAAGGGCTGCACAAGCCACAACGACATCCTCGGTTCAGAGCCCACATAAGGGCAAGGAAAAACTCACAACCCAGTGGGACGTCGATGACTGAATTAGAGGGCACATTGTTTGGGGGTATCCATAATACGCCGATAAGGAGAAGTTTTTATTTACACAATGAGTTCGGTGTGTCTTGACCTCCGCGGTCTGCTCCCTAAGGTCGACTCACCAAACCCCAAGAGTTCGATCGAACCCAGGTTAGGAACCTCTGATTTAGAATGATGTTTTATCACCTGACTAAATTTTATAATGATATAGGCTTTGAGTCATTAAAAATGTCAAATTGTATGTACAAATTGGTGGCACAGGGGTCAGTGCGTGTGCCTCACAATACGAAGGTCCTGGGTTCGATCCTGGGCTCGGGGTCTTTCTGTGTGGAGTTTGCATGTTCTCCCCGTGACTGCGTGGGTTCCTTCCGGGTACTCCGGCTTCTTCCCACCTGGGGATAGGTTGATTGGCAACACTAAATTGGCCCTAGTGTGTGAATGTAAGTGTGAATGTTGTCTGTTTGTGTTAGTTGGCCCTGCGATGAGGTGGCGACTTGTCCAGGGTGTACCCCGCCTATACCGCCCAAATGCAGCTGAGATAGGCTCCAGCACCCCCCGTGACCGCGGAAGGGACAAGCGGTAGAAAATGGATGTACAAATTGAATATTTTGAACAGGAGATGTTCAGAGACACCTCAGCTTGCTTACAGGAAGTTGCTCTTTGTGTTGCCCAAATTGTGTTTGCAAGTTTTGTGTTTGCAGCATTGTTGTACTTTGTGTTTAGTGGGATTCAGGATTGCAATATTATAATGATTTTGCGAGCCAGAGTTACACTGTACTATACAAATCAAGTAGAGGGCCACAAAACGTGGGCCAAGTTTGAGACCCCTAACTTAATCTCAACCTTGGACTAACTCTATCACCTCTGGAAACATCTACCGACCCGCCGCCCAGCCCCGGGAAATGTATTTTATTGATTAAAACAGGATTCCCTAATTTGCAACCTCTCGTGTCGTGTGGATCATGGCCCTCACGTGTTTCAATCGAAGCCGTGGAAAAAGAGGGTGGGGGGTGGACCCGAGGGCACATTCAAATTGATGAATAAAATGTCAAAGGTAAATAGAAAAGTTTGGGCCAAAGCAGCCAAGCAAACAAAACCTATTAAAACCCCCGAAGAAAGAAAAGGTAAATAATGAAACAATTTTGATACCTGGTGACATTTGGCTGACATTTTGGCAACCGTGGTTTAAAAGTGGAAAACAAAAAGACGTGGAGTTGCATGTCAGTTCAAAACTACAGGATCCATGTTCAAAGCTTCAGAACAATATGAAGAAAGTGAAACCCAAGTATTCCTTAGTATCACCGCCAAACTTCATATAATTTTTCCTTGGCCTTCGTCCCACCTCTCCACGAGGTATTTAGGAAATCTGTCATGTAGATTTTGTGTAATCCTCTCACCGACAAATTATCAGTTTGAAAACCCCTCAATCTTTCGTTTTCTTTCCTTTGCCCTGCCTAGCCGCAAAGTTTTGTGGAAATCTGTAAAATAGATAATAATAAATGGATGTAAATAGAAATAGACAGAGTTAAAAACGTTCTTTGAGGTAGTGCAGAATAAAAGTAGAAAATATCGGAACAGGAAACGTTTCTTCGGATCGCCACCAAACTTAAAATCTTCTTCCTTGGTGTTTTCCGCACCCCACCATAACATTTAGTTATCATATATGTTGTGTATTTCTGGTCACTAACAAACTAGCAGCATTGATAACCCATTTTCCTTTCTAATGCTACTGAGTTATGTAAAGTATCATAACACGGTTCCTTCTAATCTATCAACAATTGTAAGTTTCTTCCTTAACTTTTTGGTCCCCCCTTCCACAAAATTATGTAGTAATGAGTAGTTTTTGTGTAATCCTGCTAACAAGCTAACATTGACAAACCACTTTATTGCCAAAGGTAATGGAGGAAGTCCAAAACGATCGTAACATTGCACGGTAATATTTATATAATTATTTTTTGTGACCCATCTCTCTGCAAAGTTTCAGATAAGGGTTAGATGATTTTTGCTGAATCTTACTCGCTAATAAGCTAGCGGTGGTGACAATTTAATTTGATGGGTGATGGTAAACGTATGTTCAATGTTCGTAGAAATCAGTTGAGATATTTTTGCGTAATCCTGCAAATTTGCAAGAATAACACAACACGACATAATTAATGATAATGATGACAAATTATCGCACTAAAATGAAATCATTGAGTTTGCAATAACCAGGTAAGCAGTTTTTGCACAATCCTGCTAACGAGTAGCGATGAAGACAAACACTCTGTCAGCTGGTGGTGGATTATCAACCTGCACCAGCATCCTGTGCAGTGGACACGTGTTTCTTTTGTCAGACAAAAAATAAACCTGTAGTGCAAAAACATTTTTTCCACAGTAGAGCACACAGGATCTCAGGCCGATATGCCAAAAAATAGCCTAAAATTTCGTAAAAGTTAAGATCTTATCAGTTTTTTTCTCGTCCCTCAACTAATTTTGTAGGAATGGGTTGAGCATTTAATTGAACCACAACGTTCGAAATACTGTGAATTCCAGACTATAAACTGCTACTTTTTTGCCTATGCATTGAGCCCTGTAGCTTATAAAACGGTGCGGCTGACTTATGGATTTTTCTACGCTAACAGCCATCATTTTTTCAATTTTACAAATAGTTTTAAAATTAAACAGACACTGAAAAAGTGTGTTATTGTTTGTGCAATTGTGCCATCTCTTGGACAAGTTTGCTCATTGCAAGTGCTGCGGGGTGAACATCTACAGCATTTCCTTGTTTAGTGCTTTCAACTGGAATTATAAGTGCTGTTTCGTCTTCTAGCCATCCATAGCAATGCTACTCTTATGGATTCTTTATTCATCACTCCAAGCAACATTTGTAAGTTTTACAATAGAACTAAAACAATTCATACTTATAAACGGTATATGTAGGAGTGTTTTCACGCATATTTGTACGTGCTATTGTAATGTAATCAAGCTAGTCAATCAATCAATCAATCAATCAATCAAAGTTGACTTATATAGCCCTTAATCACAAATGTCTCAAAGGGCTGCACAAAACACAATGACATCTTCGGCTCAGATGCCACATCAGGGCAAGAAAAAACACCCCCCCCCCCCCCCCCCCCCGGGTGATCGGTGCAATGGATGCCGAGTGTATACAGTTAATAATGTGACAGTCCAGTTCATAGTGGGGCCAGCAGGGGATCCTCTTGCATGTAGACACGTCGGGACGCAGATACGTCACCGACTTCACGTGCTAGTGTCGTTAGCATTAGCTAACATGCTAACACGTTTACGACTCTCTGTGTTAGTATTGTTAACTTACAATGGCATTCTGTGTGTTTTGTTTCAGTTTCATAAATCCACCAAAACGTTACCGTCTGTTTAGCTGATTGTAAAGCTAGCTTCGGCAGCTAATGGGTCCATGACGATGACTTCTGTTTTGTTTGATCAGCCGTTTTACTGGTATATAAATAAACTTTTACAAAACCGTTGTGTAAATAGCTTATTTCACAGTGTATATATCTGCGGTTTATAGTCCGGTGCAGCTTATTTATGGATTTTTTTATGCTATAATTATGTGGGTGCGACTTTTATACTAGTTCACTTTATAATCTGAAAAAAACAGTACGTTTAAAGTCGTTTTAAGTAGTTGGCAACATTTAAAACTAAACACAGTTGCACAACATATTTGCGCAGGAAGGCAACCCACACACATTTTTCATCGTCTACAAGCACTCTGTGTTTTCTCAGCTTGTCCTTTGCACCCGAAGGGCAGCTGAACACACCGCTTTCTTCGTAATCATCGATGTGGTATACCCACCGTCAGAGTAGTCTCCAACACGTGACTGAGCAATTAACCCGGAGGCTGAAAATAAGTAATTCCATTCATATTGATGAGGCGTGGAAATGCAGCACTTTGTTCTTTTGCCACGTGGGCCCGATTGAAATGTATCCGTCATCCCTGGGTAGTAATTGAACGCGGGTCGTCAGTGTTAAATTGGACAGGCTGTCAGGCGTTGTGAAGTGCTATTCCACGCTGCCTTTTACAACCCATCGCCGGATATCAGAGATTGATCGGTGCCGCGCATTGCTGCAGTGATGCTGATTATAAGTCATTGATTGATGTCGTCCATTAGCGTGCCGCTGCTAATCATTTACCTTTTTATTGGTTCGGAGTTTAGTGTCCGGGTAATAACTTTGGTCAGCGATGGATTGATATCCGCTGGGAACTGATGGCTTATTAGCGTGCTCGGAGACGGCAAAACACAATGATACTTCCTGTGTTCGCACAGTTGGCATGAGCGCCACTGCGACACGTACACTCCAGCACTCGCTTAATCCTGTGGCTTATGGCTGCTTTCTCAGAGAGGCAGATCATACTCTGTAAATACTGACGCTGTGCATAGAAGGGAATTTGGGAGATAGTGAGGTAGCGTGCCTGAGGAGGGCTGCGTAATATCCTATGAATGTAGCAGCAGCATGATATTAACAAACGCTCCAAGGCTCTTGTGCTGGATACTCAAGAGGGGACATTTTTTCTCATCAGGGACCCTCTCAGTTAAGTCCTCCGAGGGCCGTACGCAACTGATGAAAAAATAGCGCACTAAAACCACAGTTCTATAAAGTTTTATTGCAGTTTTTACGTCACTGAACTAACACCGCTATTCTGCAAGGGTTTATAGTCACTTATGTGCAGTGTTGGGTTGGTTCCTGAAAACCAGTAACTAGTTACAGTTACTAGTTACTTTATTTCAAAAGTAACTCAGTTACTAACTCAGTTACTTACACCAAAAAGTAATGCGTTACCGTGAAAAGTAACTATTAAGTTACTTCTTTTTTTCTTCTTTTTTTTTTTTTAAAGCTCCCATTAATGCCCTTTTAACCTTCATTTCAGTACTGTTATTGCACTGTAGAATAATACAATCTTTTGTTTAACTTGAAATGCATTTGCATCACTGAACTCTGCTAAGCAATGTGGTCTACATACAACACACAAAGCCAAAGATATGTTTCAAAGGGCCAATTTATTTCAGGCCAGAACAAATCGACAAAACTATTTTAAATAGCTGCAACATAACATACATAAGTAACAAACAGCATAATAACAACATGGCTGTAAACCAAAGAAGTACTTTAACTTTAACTTTACATACACAAAGCCTAACCAGGCGTTTTTTTCTCTCAAGGAATTCTGAAATAAAATCATGTTTGAAGCCCAGAACACTCTACGCATTTCCCCAGTTTTAGTTTAGAGATAAAGAAAGATTGGCCTGGCCCACTAGGATCCCTCTTCATGTTTGTGAACTTTATAGTCTATACAAACCCCGTTTCCATATGAGTTGGGAAATTGTGTTAGATGTAAATATAAACGGAATACAATGATTTGCAAATCATTTCCAACCCATGTTCAGTTGAATATGCTACAAAGACAACATATTTGATGTTCAAACTGATAAACATTTTTTTTTTTGCAAATAATCATTAACTTTAGAATTTGATGCCAGCAACACGTGACAGAGAAGTTGGGAAAGGTGGCAATAAATACTGATAAAGTTGAGGAATGCTCTTCAAACACTTATTTGGAACATCCCACAGGTGAACAGGCAAATTGGGAACAGGTGGGTGCCATGATTGGGTATAAAAGTAGATTCCATGAAATGCTCAGTCATTCACAAACAAGGATGGGGCGAGGGTCACCACTTTGTCAACAAATGCGTGAGCAAATTGTTGAACAGTTTAAGAAAAACCTTTCTCAACCAGCTATTGCAAGGAATTTAGGGATTTCACCATCTACGGTCCGTAATATCATCAAAGGGTTCAGAGAATCTGGAGAAATCACTGCACGTAAGCAGCTAAGCCCGTGACCTTCGATCCCTCAGGCTGTACTGCTTCAAGAAGCGACATCAGTGTGTAAAGGATATCACCACATGGGCTCAGGAACACTTCAGAAACCCACTGTCAGTAACTATAGTTGGTCGCTACATCTCTAAGTGCAAGTTAAAACTATCCTATGCAAGGCGAAAACCGTTTATCAACAACACCCAGAAACGCAGTCGGCTTCGCTGGGCCTGAGCTCATCTAAGATGGACTGATACAAAGTGAAAAAGTGTTCTGTGGTCTGACGAGTCCACATTTCAAATTGTTTTTGGAAACTGTGGACATCTCGTCCTCCGGACCAAAGAGTAAAAGAACCATCCGGATTGTTATAGGCGCAAAGCTGAAAAGCCAGCATCTGTGATGGTATGGGGGTGTATTAGTGCCCGAGACATGGGTAACTTACACATCTGTGAAGGCGCCATTAATGCTGAAAGGTACATACAGGTTTTGGAGCAACATATGTTGCCATCCAAGCAACGTTACCATCGACGCCCCTGCTTATTTCAGCAAGACAATGCCAAGCCACGTGTTACATCAACGTGGCTTCATAGTAAAAGAGTGCGGGTACTAGACTGGCCTGCCTGTAGTCCAGACCTGTCTCCCATTGAAAATGTGTAGCACATTATGAAGCCTAAAATACCACAACTTAAGCTGTACATCAAGCAAGAATGGGAAAGAATTCCACCTGAGAAGCTTAAAAAATGTCTCCTCAGTTCCCAAACGTTTACTGAGTGTTGTTAAAAGGAAAGGCCATGTAACACAGTGGTGAACATGCCCTTTCCCAACTACTTTGGCACGTGTTGCAGCCATGAAATTCTAAGTTAATTATTTGCAAAAAAAAAAAAACGTTGTAACGCGTTAGTCCCAACACTGCTTATGTGTAATACAGCAATCTACACCACAATTTGGCAACATTTTAGTCATTTTTGTGTAATACCACAACATAACAGCAATATTCCACAACATTATAGAGTCATTTGTGTGTAATAAAACAGTTTACCACCACTTTTCTTTAACATTTTATAGTCGTTTTTTTGTAATACAACAATTTAACACCACTATTTGACAACATATTATAGATTTTTTTTTTTGTATTACAACAATCTAACACAGCTATTCTACAGTGTTTGATGGTAATTTGTGTGTAATATAACAATCTAACACTACTGTTTTACAATATTTTATAGCTGTGTGTATTACAACAATCTAGCACCCCTATTCTACAGTTATAGTAATTTGTCTGTCATACAACAGTCTAACAACGCTTTACAACATTTTATGAACATGTTTATGTAATACAACAATCCAACACTAATATTCAACAACATTTTATAGTCATTGTTGTGTATTACAACAATCTAACACCACTATTTTACAATGTTTTATAGTCATTTTTGTGTAATACAAGAATCTAAAACCACTGTCTACAACAGACCAGGGCATTCTGCGGCCCGCGGGCCACATCCGGCCCTTTGTGTGTCCCTGTCCGGCCCGCGTGAGGCCAATCATAAATTACAAAATACATTTTAAAAAGTATCTATGTCGAGTGTGCAATACAATGGTGCTGCTTTTGTTTTGAAAAGCGTTATTTGTATTACTTCCGTGTGGACGTATGCGCGTGCGTGATTGTGAGTGAATGTGAACAGCTGCAATCACAAATTACAAAATAAAGTTGAAAAAACATCTATGTCGTGCACGCAATACAACTGTGCTGCTTTTATTTTGAAAAGTGTTATTTATGGGCGTATGTCCGTTTGTAACCTGTAAATGAAGGTGCACAGCGACAAGTGATGCATGGTTTACACCCGAGACGCTAAAAAGAGAAAAGTTGATGACGAATGCCGTGTTTTCAACAAGACATGGACTGCCAAGCAACGTTCCCTCTAAGGTGCGCGCCTGCGCAATTGCGCACTGCTCAAGCGTCCTCTGCGCACAGCAAATATATGCTGCGCACCAAATCAAATCCCATCTGAATTCTAAACAAAATAAACACATTTATTCTGTGTATTTTTGCAATGCAACTTTGAGTGACAGTGACAACAAGCGGCCCTAACGGTGTTCGTCAACACCGTTCAATTGAACACCGTTCAATTATTGTAACGTCTATCGAGATGCTTCGAGGCCAGGAATTATATTGATCACTTTATTGAGCAAAACTGTTTATATTCGGCCATAACCACACCAAAAACATGAGTAAAACACTTCTTCTTCGAAAAACTAGTCATTTTCTGCCATACAAACCAGGCCAAAACCAATTTGTCATCTGTCACCAACACACATACCACTAAACCACTGGTGCGTTTATGGCCACACAAAAAGTCGGACAACTCAAACACCACACAAAGTTACACTATGACTCCTCAGTCATACGTGTGCTTATTTTACTGTCATTTATTATTAATGTTAATTTATTTATATTAATCATGGAATGCTGTTACTAGAGAAAGTAACAGCAATGCACACTTCATCCTATGCTTACATTTCATTGTGCAACATGATGTTTAAGGGGAACTAAATGTGATCTCTGAAAGGGGTACAAATGATTTCCAAAGCAGTGCTTTTGGTATAAAGTTAAGTTAGGTTAAATGAAAGTATTATTATTATTATTATTATTATTATTATTATTATTATTTATCTTACGGTATATATCAAAAATAATATTGAGCAAAATTGAATTGAAATATTGTCGATGTGGCCCTCCAGCAGTGCTCGGGTTGCTCATGCGGCCCCCGGTAAAAATGAATTGCCCACCCCTGGTCTACAATGTTTTATGGTCATTTTTGTGTAATACAAGAATCTAAAACCACTGTCTACAATGTTTTATGGTCATTTGTGTGTACAGTGTTACAACAATCTAACGCCACTATTCCAGAATGTTTTATGGTAATTTGTATGTATTACAACAGTCTAAAAACGCTATTCTACAACGGTTTATGGTCATTTTTTGGTAATACAACAATCTATTATTAACCTCTGGTTAATAATAACACCGCTATTCTACAACGTTTTATGGTAATGTGTCTATAGTACAACAATCTACCAATGCTATATAAAACATTGTATGCACATTTGTGTGTAATATAACAAACTAACACACCGCTATTTAATTACATTTTGTGTAATTAAACTGTTTTCAACATTATTTGAGTAATCGAACAATCGCCACTATTTAACAATATTTTATTGTTGTGGAACAAGTACAACTAACTTAAACCACACGTCTATGGTCATTCTTACACCAAAGTGTTGATTAGCAGCATCACTATCATACAACATTGGAGTATTTTTTGCATAAACAAACTGACACTGCTAATATTCCACAAGCTTTAATGGACCCTCATGTTTACGTGTACAGGGTGACTTTAGTTCTCTTTGATTTTCTTCATCGCTCACTCACACACACACACACACACACACACACACACACACACACACACACACACACACACACACACACACACACACACACACACACACACACACACACACACACACACACACACACACACACACACACACACACACACACACACACACACACACACGCACACACACATGCATGACCTCGCTGTCAGTCTTAGCCTTGTCATTATTTGAAAGCTGATTGGAGGTAGACATGACACAAACATGTTTCTGCACACACGCCCTCGGATGCATGCATGCATACACATACACAATGATAAATATACAAAAATATTCAGTGCACGTCAAGATAGCACATTCTCCAGGCCATGACCAGAAACACGCACGCACATGCATGGGGGACAGGAGACAAACAGTGTGATGAGAAATTAACATAGACAGTTTCATACCCAGCTGGTGCCTCCTGCTCATTTTCTGTGCGTTAAAAGTATTTTTTCTTCCTCAGCAAGTAAAAACATGGCCACAGCTATGCTGCCTGGAAGCGTGACGAAAGGAGGAAAGATAGATGGGTGGCATGGATGCATGAAGGGCAGTGCGGGTCAAAGGTTGATCCCCGCTGACAGTTGGGAGTGTGTCGCTGTCAGAGTGTCCTTGAGAAAGAAACCCACGCGCTTAATGATGGTGTGCTCCACTGCCGCCCTCCTCCATCCCACTTGGGAAAATACATGACAGGAGTTTGTACAAGACAAAGTCCAGACTCAAATTGTACGTTAAGTTCCAGTTACTTGATTGTAAGTAGCCACAAGTGACTGAAAAGGCCGATACAGTGCCAACTACCAGACACAGCGCCATCTGCTGGATGTGGTGGGTCACTGCCTTACTTCCCACCCATGCAAGGACAGTAAATGTCTCGATCTGCACCTTTTTCACCTCTGTGGTCGGTATGACTCACTCACTCACTCAATCACCCACTCACTCAATCACTCACTCACTTACTCACTCACTCACTCACTCACTCACTCACTCACTCACTCACTCACTCACTCACTCACTCACTCACTCACTCACTCACTCCAGCACTCAGTCACTCACTTAATTCATGCTGCAAAGTAGTTTTTTAGTAAATATTGTGTACTTCTAATAACTAACCAATTAATACCACTATTCTACAAGGTTGCATCACTCATTCACATTCACTCACCCGGTTTCACTCACTTTGACCTGCCTTCACCCACTCACTTTTACTCTCTGACTTTCAATCACTCACTTTCACTCGCTCACTCCATTCTACAAATGAGCTTTTGTCCATATTGCTGTACCGTCTCATTGCGCATGACAAACTAATCCATGGAATCGAAAGCCCAAACAAATAATTCCACATGTTGGTGACTTAATGTCTGCTTTTTTAAATTGAATTTAAATGCAAAGAAACTAAAAACATGGGGTCAAAGAAAGTTGTGAGTGCCAGCACTTTGATAATGATCTGGTAGCAAAGTATACTACTACGCTTTATGGTAGTTTTTGCGTAATCCTAACTAACACCCCATTTTTTGTGTTATCCAATGAACACCACCACCATCTCTCAATTAGCTGACCCTGTTTCGATTATTGGACTGTCTGATTGTGGCGGTCCCCTCCCTGTATGATCAGTGTCAGAGCTTGGTCCGCATTGCTGGCAGTAGGTCGGACCCGTTTCCAGTGAGGGTTGGACATATTTTCTCTGCTTTTTGCTAGGCTAGGATCTTCAGCTCTCACTGGATTGTTCGCAGCCGATTGTGAAGCGACTGGGATGGGAATCAGCACCTCCAAGTACGAGTCCATGGTTCTCGCCCGGAAAAAGGTGGAGTGCCATCTCCGGGTTGGGGAAGAGATCTTGCCCCAAGCGGAGGAGTTTGAGTACCTCAGAGTCTTGTTCACGAGTGAGGGAAGAGTTGATGGTGAGATCGAAAAGCAGATCGGTGCGGCGTCTTCAGTAATGCGGATGCTGTAGCGATCCGTTGTGGTAAAGAAGGAGCTGAGCCGGAAGGCAAATCTCTCAATTTACGGGTCGATCCACATTCCCATCCTCACCTACGGTCATGAACTTTCGGTTATGACCAAAAGAACAAGATCACGGGTACAAGCGGCCAAAATTAGTTTCCTCCGCCGGGTGGCGGGGCTCTCCCTTAGAGATAGGGTGAGAAGATATGTCATCCGGGAGGAGTTCAGAGTAAAGCCGCT
Organism: Entelurus aequoreus; assembly: GCF_033978785.1. Classification (NCBI taxonomy): domain Eukaryota; kingdom Metazoa; phylum Chordata; class Actinopteri; order Syngnathiformes; family Syngnathidae; genus Entelurus; species Entelurus aequoreus. The sequence goes on along the minus strand of NC_084738.1, from coordinate 42,990,910 downwards.
GCTCCTCCACATCGAGAGGAGCCAGATGAGGTGGTTCGGGCATCTGGTCAGGATGCCACCTGAATGCCTCCCTAGGGAGGTATTTAGGGGACGTCCGACCGGTAAGAGGCCACGGGGAAGACCCAGGACACGTTGGGATGACTATGTCTCCTGGCTGGCCTGGGAACGTCTCGGGATCCCCCGGGAGGAGCTGGACGAAGGGCTGGGGAGAGGGAAGTCTGGGCTTCCCTGCTTAGGCTGCTGCCCTTGCGATCTGACCTTGGATAAGCAGAAGAAGATGGATGGGTTTCAATTCCGGTGTGATCTGAAGGAGGGTTACATACGTTTATTTTGGGTATTTAAAAAAAAAAATGTAATCTACAAACTAGCTAAAAAAGTAACTAACCCTGTTTTTGTTGATAAAATGGCGGCGCATGAGAAATGCTGCGGCTCACTAATGCTCTTGGGAGTGTAGAGCGATTTGGCAAAAAACACCCGTCATTTCTGTCAATTTCATGGCTGGCTCAAAGCGTGAACACTCTGTGATCACATATGACCGACAGACAATTCTGGATGTGGATGGATCGGGTCGTTATAGACTGAAAGATGCATGTACGGTGGACCTCCTCGCTAGCATGGGAATACTTCGTGGGCTACATCGAGCAGCCTTTATAGCAGCGGAGTAAAGTGCTAGCGGTGACCGCCAATGGAGACGACATAGGCGGTGCGAGCGGAAGCAGAAGCGGGGATGCCGAGCTGGGCTAACAACAAAGAGAAAAGCTAACCAAAGAAACGTGGAGTCTCCGGGTAAGAAGCCATTTAAACTAGAACTAGCCGGCGTCAGGCTGGATAATCCCTGCACACATAGCAATTCTCTTAGAATAAAACACAACTCACATAATGTTTTTTCTTTTGTGACCGTGTCAGAGGCAGACATACATTGTACCGAGGTAGCTAACTATGATGCGGTCAGTTTATCGCAACATCAAGCAAACAATCTGAATATCCCCGTCGTATCAATTCCTAGATATGGTCGAAACTATTTAAATTGCAATACGCATAATAAAGGCAACATTATTAATATTGCTACTTCGGATAATTTCAACAAACAATCCTCAAAACAGCCCACTACCTATAATATGGGCTTTTTAAACATAAGATCATTATCTTCCAAAACGTTATTAGTTAATGAAGTCATTAGAGACAACAAACTTGACGTCGTTGGTCTCGCCGAGACCTGGCTCAAACCAGACGATTTTTTTGCGCTAAATGAAGCATCTCCTCCTGGCTATACCAATACACATGTTGCCAGACCTCTTAAAAGGGGAGGGGGTGTCGCACTAATATACAATGAAAACTATAATCTTACACCTAACCTAAATAATAAATATAACTCGTTTGAGGTGCTCACTTTGAGGTTTGTCACACCGCTGCCTCTCCACCTGGCTGTTATCTACCGCCCCCCTGGGCCCTATTCGGACTTCATCAGTGAATTCTCAGAGTTTGTTGCCGATCTAGTGACGCACGCCGACAATATAATCATAATGGGGGACTTTAATATCCATATGAATACCCCATCGGACCCTCCATGCGTGGCGCTCCAGACTATAATTGATAGCTGTGGTCTTACACAAATAATAAATGAACCCACGCATCGCAACGGTAATACGATAGATCTAGTGCTTGTCAGGGGTGTCACCACCTCTAAAGTTACGATACTTCCGTACACTAAAGTAATGTCCGACCATTACCTTATAAAATTCGAAGTTCTGACTCATTGTCAACAAACTAATAATAATAATAATAACTACTATAGCACCCGCAACATTAATGCTGCCACAACGACGACTCTTACTGACCTACTGCCTTCGGTAATGGCCCCATTCCCAAATTATGTGGGCTCTATTGATAACCTCACTAACAACTTTAATGACGCCCTGCGCGACACCATTGATATTGTAGCACCGCTAAAGCTAAAAAGGGCCCCTAAAAGGCGTACCCCATGGTTTACAGAAGAAACTAAAGCCCAGAAATTATCATGTAGAAAGCTGGAACGCAAATGGCGTGCGACTAAACTTGAGGTTTTCCATCAAGCATGGTGTGATAGTTTAATAACTTATAAACGCATGCTTACCTCAGCTAAAGCTAAATATTACTCAAATCTCATCCACCTCAACAAAAATGATCCTAAATTTCTGTTTAGTACAGTAGCATCGCTAACCCAACAAGGAACTTCTCCCAGTAGCTCCACCCACTCAGCAGATGACTTTATGAATTTCTTTAATAAGAAAATTGAAGTCATTAGAAAAGAGATTAAAGACAATGCATCTCAGCTACAACTGGGTTCTATTAACACAGATACGACTGTATATACGACGGACACTGCCCTCCAAAATAGTTTCTCTCTCTTTGATGAAATAACATTGGAGGAATTGTCAAAATGTGTAAATGGGACAAAACAAACAACATGTTTACTTGACCCAATTCCTGGGAAACTTATCAAGGAGCTTTTTGTATTATTAGGGCCATCAGTATTAAATATTATAAACTTATCACTTTCCTCTGGCACTGTTCCCCTAGCATTCAAAAAAGCGGTTATTCATCCTCTACTCAAAAGACCTAACCTCGATCCTGATCTCCTGGTAAACTACCGGCCGGTGTCCCACCTTCCGTTTATCTCGAAAATCCTCGAAAAAATTGTAGCACAGCAGCTAAATGAACACTTAGCGTCTAACAATCTCTGTGAACCTTTTCAATCCGGTTTCAGGGCAAATCACTCTACGGAGACAGCCCTCGCAAAAATGACTAATGATCTATTGCTAACGATGGATTCTGATGCTTCATCTATGTTGCTGCTTCTTGATCTTAGTGCCGCTTTCGATACTGTTGATCATAATATTCTATTAGAGCGTATCAAAACGCGTATTGGGATGACAGACTTAGCCTTGTCTTGATTTAACTCTTATCTTACTGACAGGATGCAGTGTGTCTCCCATAACAATGTGACCTCGGACTATGTTAAGGTAACGTGCGGAGTTCCCCAGGGTTCGGTTCTTGGCCCTGCACTCTTTAGTATTTACATGCTGCCGCTAGGTGACATCATACGCAAATACGGTGTTAGCTTTCACTGTTATGCTGATGACACCCAACTCTACATGCCCCTAAAGCTGACCAACACGCCGGATTGTAGTCAGCTGGAGGCGTGTCTTAATGAAATTAAACAATGGATGTCCGCTAACTTTTTGCAACTCAACGCTAAGAAAACGGAAATGCTGATTTTCGGTCCTGCTCAACACCGACATCTATTTAAAAATACCACCTTAACATTTGACAACCAAACAATTAAACACGGTGACTCTGTAAAGAATCTGGGTATTATCTTCGACCCAACTCTCTCGTTTGAGTCGCACATTAAAAGTGTTACTAAAACGGCCTTCTTTCATCTCCGTAATATCGCTAAAATTCGTCCCATTTTGTCCACAAGCGATGGTGAGATCATTATCCATGCGTTCGTTACATCTCGTCTCGATTACTGTAACGTTTTATTTTCGGGCCTCCCTATGTCTAGCATTAAAAGATTACAGATGGTACAAAATGCGGCTGCTAGACTTTTGACAAAAACAAGAAAGTTTGATCATATTACGCCTATACTGGCTCACTTGGACTGGCTTCCTGTGCACCTAAGATGCGACTTTAAGGTTTTACTACTTACGTATAAAATACTACACGGTCAAGCTCCTGCCTATCTTGCCGATTGTATTGTACCATATGTCCCGGCAAGAAATCTGCGTTCAAAGAACTCCGGCTTATTAGTGATTCCCAGAGCCCAAAAAAAGTCTGCGGGCTATAGAGCGTTTTCTATTCGGGCTCCAATACTATGGAATGCCCTCCCGGTAAAAGTTAGAGATGCTACCTCAGTAGAAGCATTTAAGTCTCATCTTAAAACTCATTTGTATACTCTAGCCTTTAAATAGACTCCCTGTTTAGACCAGTGGATCTGCCGTTTCTTTTCTTTTCTTTTCTTTTCTACTCTGCTCCAAACCCGGGGTGGACCGCTAGCCTGTCATCAGATGGGGACATCTCTACGCTGCTGATCCGTCTCCACTCGGGATGGTTCCTGCTTGCCCCACTATGGACTGGACTCTCGCTGATGTGTTGGACTTTCACAATATTATGTCAGACCCACTCGACATCCATTGCTTTCAGTCTCCCCTAGAGGGGGGGGGTTACCCACATATGCGGTCCTCTCCAAGGTTTCTCATAGTCATTCACATTGACGTCCCACTGGGGTGAGTTTTCCTTGCCCGTATGTGGGCTCTGTACCGAGGATGTCGTTGTGGCTTGTACAGCCCTTTGAGACACTTGTGATTAAGGGATATATAAATAAACATTGATTGATTGATTGATTGTTTTATAAAGTTTAAAGGTGATTTCTTGCATCTTCCACCCAAAGTTCCATTATGAAGTTTGCCTAATTCTACCTCCTTATCAACACAACCGAACCACACTTAAATCAACACATAATCCCAATTTGAACTTTTTGCACTTGTTGATTGCAAGCACCATTTATTGTGATTGTTTAGTTGCTCCTCCTGTAGTTTCTACACAAGGAAGGCAGTGCAGAGGGTTGAAAACATCCATAAGGAAAAAGGAATACTTACTGCTGTCGTCTTGTTGGCTGTGGTCTCAGTTTCTTCCTCAGTGATGATGAATTTCCTGCCGTTGGAGACATTTTGGGTTTTTATTCCGTGCGTCTGTGTATGCACAACGCATGCCTCTGTGTGTGTGTGTGTTGTGTGTGTGTGTGTGTGTGTGTGTGCACTTCTAGAGCAGACTCATTTCCCCAGCAGGCCCTGTCAGGCTGTTTCTAGGTGCACTCAGCTCACAGCTTGAGGCTGCTACTGTCACCTGCTTACCTAACATCTCTTCTGTCTTCCTACGACTAGACTCTGTTTCCGGACTTAACCCCTCCTGCTCTCTGCTGTGTTGTTCATAATTGTATCGTGGGTTGTTGAGGGAGTTTGTCATCTGAGAGTTTTTTCTTTTTTTTTACTCTTAAGCACACCTGCACAATTACATGCTGTTTTGGTCTGTTAGTCATTGTTGTTGGAGTTTGTCATACACACTGCATCACACTGAGAGCTGCATGAGGTACGTTCGATACAACTGTTTAATGATTACTTCTCAAAATTGAGCTTTATTATATAATTGTAAAGGCCAGATTAGAATATTAGGTTAGTTTTTCTAACTCTTTTCAAGACATGGACACAAACGGCATCTTTATTCTACATATATTCTATAGACATCAAATGCTAGAGTTGATGTCATTAGATCAGGAGAGTCCAAACATACAGGAAAACTGAAGGACCTGGGGGACACTTAAATACATTTTGTACTAGGGATGTAACAATATCAAAATCTCACGGTACGATACTGACACAGTATTTAGGCCAAGGATATTATTGTGGTAAATTATTGTGGCTTAAATGACTTAAGTGTGTAAAATGAGTTGGCAGAAATGTTTAGGATAAACACACTTACTGTAAGGGCAGCATGGTGGAAGAGGGGTTAGTGCGTCTGCCTCACAATACGAAGGTCCTGGGTTTCGATCCTGCGCTCGGGATCTTTCCGTGTGGAGTTTGCATGTCCTCCCTCTGACTGTGTGGGTTCCCTCCGGGTACTACGACCTCCTCCCACTTCCAAAGACATGCACCTGGGGATAGGTTGATTGGCAACACTAAATTGGCTCTAGTGTGTGAATGTGAGTGTGAATGTTGTCTGTCTATCTGTGTTGGCCCTGTGATGAGCTGGCGACTTGTCCAGGGTGTACCCCGCCTTCTGCCCGATTGTAGCTGAGATAGGCTCCAGCGAACCCGAAGGGAATAAGCGGTAGAAAATGGATGGATGGACACTTACTGTAATTGAACACAAACATAATGCTAAAATATTCTAATCATATTTATTACTACAAACAATTTTTTTTAGGTGAAAAAAATTGTGTGGGAACAACAATCTTTCTGTGAAGCAGTGTCCTCTATAGTGGACATTTTTTCTATCAGTTTGGAAAATACAGGTTCTCGGAAAATATTAACTCACATTTTAACTTTTAATAATGTAAATATCTCACAAATTGATGTTTAGCTTCGCTGGCTCCATCTTTTCCGGGTGATGGTAGCTTATTAAGTAGCTTGTTTGCAGCAGGTGCTTTCCCTCAGCTCGGTGCGCCTAACCAAGTCTGTTTTAGCAGAACGTGGTGCGCTTTATTACCTCCGCCAATGACGTTATGTTTTCGCCGGGGTTTGTTTGTTTGTTAGCAACATAACTCAAACAGTCATTAAGATTTTTAAAAGAAACAATTTCTCTTATTGACTGCACTATGAAGTGGTACACACTTCCCTTCCTGCTTCCTCTTTGTCTCTCCTTTACAACTTAGACTTACACTTAGGCTTCCTTTTTATTGTCATTCAAATTTGAACTTTACAGTACAGATAAGAACAAAATTTTGTTGCATTAGCTCATGGTAGTGCAGGATAAAAAAGCAATAAGGTGCTGATTTAAATATATAGATTACTGTACAGATAAATATATTGCACTTTTGCATTTGCATCCAGGTTTATGGATGTATGTTATATTGTCAATATATTCCAGCGAGTTAATCCATTTTGGGGGGGAGTTGAGGGGATTATTATGATGCGTTCAAGAGTCTTACGGCATGAGGGAAGAAGCTGTTACAGAACCTCAAGGTTCTGCTTCAGAGGCTGCGTAACCTCTTTCCATACTTGCCAACCCTCCCGTTTTTAGCGGGAGAATCCCGGTATTCAGCGCCTCTCCCGACAACTTCCCGGCAGAGATTTTCTCCCGACAAACTCCCGGTATTCAGCCGGAGCTGGAGGCCACGCCCCCTCCAGCTCAATGCGGATTTGAGACTGAGTGGGGACAGCCTGTTCTCACGTCCGCTTTCCCACAATATAAACAGCTTGCCTGCCCAATGACGTCATAACATCTAGGGCTTTTAGAGAGTAGAGTGGACAACTGCGCACACAACAAGGAGACGAAGCAGAAGAACAAGGAAATTACAGACATGGCGACGCCGTCGACGAGCAAGATGAAGAAATACGCTTGCAAGTTCCAAAACGAATGGAAACAAGAATTTCAGTTCATCCAGGACAGTTCGAAGGGGAAGGTGTATGTTGCCTGTAAATATGTAGAACAGACTTCTCCATTGAACACGGTGGCCGAAATGATATACTCATCATGAACGGAGACGTTAAACAGGACAATACTGCCATCTAATGGATAGCCACCGGAACACTGAAATTCAAGTATTTCTATAATATAAATAAAATAAATATATATATATAACTATAATTCACTGAAAGTCAAGTATTTCATACATATACATATATATATATATATATATATATATATATATATATATATATATATGAAATACTCGAGTTGGTGAATTCTAGCTGTAAATAACCACGCCCCCAAACACGCCCCCCGCCCCCAACCACCCCCAACCAAGCCCCCCACCCCCACCCCCTACCCCCCACCTCCCGATATTGGAAGTCTCAAGGTTGGCAAGTATGCCTCTTTCTAGAGTCCAGCAGTGAAAACAGTCTTTGGTGGGGGTGGGAGGAGTCTCTGCAGATTTTCTGAGCCCTGGTCAGGCAGCGGCTTTTTGCGATCTCCGGATAGGAGGAAGAGGAGTCCTGATGATCTTTTCCGCCGTCCTCACCACTCTCTGGAGAGACTTCCAGTCTGAGGCATTGCAGGCTCCAGTCCAGACAGAGATGCTGTTGGTCAGCAGGCTCTCTATAGTGCCTCTGTAGAATGTGGTGAGAATGGGGGGAGGGAGCTGTGCTCTTTTCATCCGACGCAGAAATTGCATACACTGCTGAGCTCTTTTTACAAGGGACCAGGTCATATTGTCAGTGATCTGCACCCCCAGAAACTTGGTGCTGCTTACCATCTCCACCGCTGTGCCATTGATGAAGAGTGGAGCGTGGCTGGACTGGTGCTTCCTGAAGTCGACAATGATCTCCTTGGTCTTGTCGACGTTCAGGACCAGGTTGTTGGTTCTGCACCTGTCAGTCAGATGTTTCACCTCCTCCCTGTAGTCCATATCGTCATTGTCACGGATGAGGCCCACTACTGTTGTGTACTTCACAATGTGGTTAGTAGTGGACCTGGTGCAACAGTCATGGGTCATCAACTTGAACAGCAGCGGACTCAGGAGCCCTGGGGGGAGCCGGTGCTCAGGGAGATGGCACTGGAGGTGTTGTCGCCCACTCTCACAGACTGGGGTCTGTCTGTGAGGAAGTCAAGCAGCCAGTTGCATAGGGGGGTACTGAATCCAAGGGGGGCCAGTTTGCTCACCAAGTGCTGCGGGATGATGGTGTTGAATGTCGAGTTGAAGTCTAGAAACAACATCCACACGTGTGTGTCCTTTCCTTCCAGATGTGGTAAGCTCAGGTGGAGTGCAGAGGAGATGGCGTCCTCTGTGGAGCGGTTAGGGCGATAAGCGAACTGGTATGGGTCGAATGTGGGGGGAGGTCTGGAGACAATGTATTCCTTTACCAACCTCTCGAAGCACTTCATTATGATGGGGGTGATAATCATTGAGGGAGGAGATTGTGGCCGTCCCGCCCTGCGCAGAGGATTCTGAGGGGGATGTAGTTTATTTTCAGACCGCCCAGAAAAAAATAAAATAGCCTCACCGAGTTTTCGTTTGATACTGTCACACGTCACGGCATTATCGATAAGATTTTGAAACAACAATACCGCTGTGTCTAATGTTACGTTCCTATTTTGTACGTTAAAAATACTGAAACGGTGTATACAATACAGCAGTGGTTCTCAAATGGGGGTACGCGTACCCCTGGGGGTACTTGAAGGTATGCCAAGGGGTATGTGAGATTTTTTTTAAATAGTCTAAAAATAGCAACAATTCAAAAATCCTTTACAAATATAAATAAAAACCTATCTTTTTTTCCAAATAGTTCAAGAAAGACCACAACAAATGAGCAATATTTTTCACTGTTATACAATTTAATAAATCAGAAACTGATGACATAGTGCTGTATTTTACTTTATCTCTTTTTTTCAACCAAAAATAGTACTTGAATTAAAAAAAAATTCACAGGGGGTACATCACTGAAAAAAGGTTGAGAACCACTGCAATACAGTGTTTTAATGTCAACACAATACATTTGGTCAGTCAGTGTATACTAAAACAGTGGTCACTAACCTTTTCGAGCCCAAGATCCCTGGTCTCAGTCGAAAACTAAAGCAAGATTTACTATGTTTTATATGTGTGTATAATACACATATACACATATATATATATATATATATATATATATATATATATATATATATATATATATATATATATATATATATATATATATATATATACTTTTATTATTTTGTTTCTGCAATATTACTTTGTTTATAATGCTTGTGTTGATTTCATATGCACATTAAATTTTCTATTGAGGTACATCACTCACTCACTCATCCCATGGCCTAAGAGGCCGTAGGGGTGTCATGGTGGATGCTTGGGCAGTCAGGGATCTCCAGCGCTCACGATCTTCTGCTGTTCGTAGCAGGGTTTGGAAGCTGCAGCCAGTCCATTCTTTAATGTTGTCCATCCAGGCCTTTCTCTGCCTGCCTCGTCTCCGCTTCCCCTCTACTGTTCCCTGCAGGATGGTCTTTGACAGGGAGGTGTGCCTTGTGACATGACCAAACCAGGTCAGCTTGCGACGTTTAACTGTTGAGAGTAGAGGTTCCTGTTCGCCAGCATGGGTGGTAACTAAATGTCGAACATAATCATTTGTCCGGTGTTCACTGTATGATATATGTAGCATTCTTCTGTAAGACTTGCTTTCAAAGGACTGTATCCTGCGCTCAGTGTCCACTGTGAGTGTCCAGCTCTCACAACCATAGAGTAGGGTGGAAAGAACAAGTGACTTGTAGAGTCTGACCTTCACCTGGAAGCTGATGGTATTGCTTTTCCAGATACTGGTCAGTCTTGTCATGGCTGATGTTGCTATGCCGATTCTTGCTCTGATCTCTTTTGTGGAGCTGCCATCTTCACTCACAAAGGACCCGAGGTACTTAAAGTCCTTTACTTCCTCCAGGGTTTGTCCATTCAATGTGATGTTCGGTGGTGGTAAGTGATTGTGACTGTTGACCAGGATCTTGCTCTTCTCTGCACTTATCTCCATTCCATAAGCTCTCGCAGCCTCCTCCAGTCTGGTGGTCAGTTCCTGGAGTTCCGCCTCACTTTTTCCCATAAGGTCAATGTCATCTGCGAAGCGAAGGTTGGAGACGGGTCTTCCTCCGATGGTAACGGAGGTGTGGAATTCTTGGAGTGCTTTTTCCATGATGTTCTCCAGGAAGACATTAAATAGGACAGGGGAGAGGAGACAGCCTTGGCGGACACCAATAGATGTTTTAAAAGGTTCTCCTATGCTGTTGCTGATGAGAACTGCACTGCTTGAGTCTGTATAAAGTGCTTGGATGACCTGAATGAGATTATTGTCGAAGTTGTAATTTCTGAGAACCTGCCATAGTCCTTCATGCCAGACATGGTCAAAGGCTTTTTTAAAGTCAATGAAGTTGTGGTATAAGTTGTGCTGGTGCTGAAGGTGCTTCTCAATCAGTAGTCTGACGTTGAAGATCTGTTCGGTGGTGCTCCGTTTTGGTCTGAATCCAGCCTGTTCCTCGGAAAGTAATTCCTCTGCCTTGTTCCTCAGTCTGTTCAGGATTATCTGCAGCATTACTTTGCTAGCATGACAGATGAGGCTGATGGTCCTGTAATTTTGGCACTGCCTTGAATTCCCTTTCTTAGGGAGAGGGATAATCAGAGATTGGGTCCATTTTTGGGGCCACTGCTTGGTTTCCCAAATCTTTTGGCAGATGTGTGTCAGTGCTATTATAATGCTTCGCCCCCCATGCTTCCAAAGCTCTGCTGGGACGTTATCGATGCCTGGTGATTTGCCGATTTTTAGGCTCTTTACTGCCTCTTCTACTTCAGCTTGCAGTATTGGTGCATCCTCGCATTCGCCACTGGGCTTCATGGCATTGGTTAGTATGGTGGGGTCTGGTGATATTGTATAGTTGTATAGTTCCTGGCAATACTCTGTCCACCGTTGGGTTATTTCTGCTTTCTCTGTTAGTAGAGATCCATGCTTGTCTTCTATTACTGTGGCTATAGGTTGTTGTGTCCTTGTCAGTTTCTTCAGCGTTGCGTAGGCTGCTTTACTGTTGCCCTGCCGTATCCCTGCATCTATGCTTTCACATTGTTCTGTGAGCCACTTTTCTTTTGCTTCCCTCATCATCTTCCTGATGTTTCTGTTCACAGAGGTATGCTGCTTAGCTGCCTCTGGGTCACCCTTCTTTGTCTTTTTGAGGGCCCTTCTGAGGTCACATTAGTCTAGGATGTCATCAGTGATCCATGAGGTACATACATACATTTAAAATGTTTTGTGTTTTTTAAATAAAACTTGGTTAAAAATGTCAGTATAAGTATTTTTTTTATTTATTCTGAGCACATTTAAAAATACCACAATATCTGTTGTAAGAAAGTTTTGTACCGTGACATCCCTAAAAAGAGAGTCACATGGGTGTCTTACGTCAGTGCCGGAAGTAGTAAAATCAGCTGTTCACCTGGCGGGTTTTTCATGTTTGATTAGGAGGAGATGAACAGGGAAGTCCTTCTTTAGCTGCCGCCCTGTTTTATCATAGATCACTGCCTTTGCACATGTCACATGTTTTCACAATAGATCAACACAAAATCCGTACTTTGGAGCAATTTCTTTCTTTTTCGTGTAATGTTTTATTACGGGACGTTTTTATTTTGTCTGTGTAATGTGCCGCACTTTGGACACCCCTACATTTGATTGTCCAAGTCAAAATGCTCGTACTCCATATCTTTACTGGCGTTTTTAGCTTAAATGGCATTTCTGTTCGACAGATAAACTTGCACTATCTAATGAGATCCAATGCAAGAATGGCATCAAGTCTTGCATTGTATTTCACAAGTTTATCCGTAGAATAAAAATGTTTTTTACTCCATATCTTTACAACTACCCGCCATTTAAATTCTGCCATGATGAAAGCAGTAAAGATCTGGAGTAAATGTGACATGTTCATTCCACTGATTAACTTGCACCGCTTATTGAAAACGTATGCATTTTATGCAGTACTTGCATTGAATCTAATTCGATTGTGCAAGTTTATGTGTTGAAAACCTAGCGTTTTTAGTCCATGTTTGGATTGGAGACAGAAAAATAAACCATCCATATGTCAGGTTTCTACACCTCTTGCCCTCATGAGGGTCTTAGGTGAGCTGGGGCCTATCCCTGCTGACTTCAGAATAGAGGTGGAGTACTTCCAGGACTGATCACCAGCCAATCATAGGACAGATAAACACTCACATTTACACCTGTGGACAATTTAGAGTCTACTAATGCCGTAACATGCATAAATATTCAGGAATGCGATTATCGGGGAAAAACCCACACAGATATCCAAATGAGAATTAAAGCCTCCAATAAAAATAAACCTACACTTTTAATTCTGCCTTTTTAAAGGGTAGTAAAGATATGGAGTAAAAGTGACATTTTCATTTTACAGATGAACTTGCACCGTCTCTTAAGATTTAATTGCAAAACTATATCAATTGTTGCATTGACTTTCATTAGATAAAATAATTGTAGTACAATGTTATTTCTAGTCCATGTCTTAACTGGAGCAAGAACAACAAACCTACATTTGCAGCTGTTTGAGCCTCTTAATAAAGTACAAACAGCTGCCTAATTAAAATGAAATTCCTAGCTGATGTACTTGTGTTTTGTTCCCAGCAGCCTTTTTTTTGTGGTGGACAAGAGTAAATATGTTAAACTTTCCTCACCTGTCTGCTTGTAGGTCAGCAGGTCAGACAGGGAGCAGATGCTTCACTGCATGCCTCCAATCCCCACAGTCCACTCTGAGACACACACACACACACACACACACACACTATTTGTTTGTCAACCAATTGTACAACGCTTAATTGCTTTATCTTACATTGTGACTTTTTGTGTTTGCGTGCAATGTACAATGTGTGCCTCTGGGTTTGTTGTTTCCTCGCACGGGGTGGGGCGGGGGCGGTCTTCCCGTCTGGTTGCAGGAGCCTCTGGGCCCCCCGGGCAGGGCGTCCTGCCTTTCTGCCCGTGTGGGGTGTGGTCTCTTGCTGGCTTGAGGGCTGGCTGTCCCCTGCTTCTCCCGTGCCTTGTCCTCTGCCGAGCGCGTCTGTCTGCGGCCTGCTGTTGGCTCTGGGGTTCCTGTCGCTTGTTTGGCCTGGCTGCGTGGGGCCGATGGTCCCTGGTTCCCTGGGCACCACAACTGCTGTTTGTGGGTTGGGCTCTCTGGGTGGCTGGGGCCGTACTCTGGCTCCCACACACACTGGGAGTCAAATATATTGTACATACAAATACACATATACTCACATACACACCGTTATTCATACATACATACATAGGTACCTACGCTCCCACATACATACACAAATACAGTATATATCTACATACTCAAAGTTCGTACATCCACACGCACATTCACTGTACAAACATACATATACACATACTGTACATATACATTCACTGTACAAACATACATATATACATACTGTACATATACATTTACTGTACAAACATACATATACACATGCTGTACATATACAAGTACATATACATACATACACTCATGCACATAATCACGTTTCATCAAACATAAATTAACGTTGTTACCCTAGGGTAAACTGGATAGCACATGGCCCACTGACAAAGCTTAACCTATTGATACTATAACAATCTACAAGGTTAATATAGGTTGCTTCTTTTTTTTACTCTCTGTTTTTCTGCATTGTTATGTATATCTAGTTATTGTTACGTATATGTATTGTTGCATTTGAACAACTGTATTGTTGATAATAAAGGTAAAGTATTGGTATTGTTCATTATCAATAGCGCTATTTCTATTGGTATTTGTATTGCTCCATTTTTAGTGTAATAATTCTCATTGTCATTTCTGTATTATTATTTATTTCGCTAACTGCTTCTTTGCTATCACTTTTACCATCATATTTGTACATATCGTATTTGCTGCTGTTGCTCTATTGTTGTTGTTGTTGTTATTGTTGTGTTTGCTATTGTTTTTTTTGTCTCTCTGTCTAATCCCCCTCTTGTCCCCACAATTTCCCCCTCTGTCTTCCTTTTTTTCTCTTTCTATCCCCTCCTGCTCCGGCCCGGCTGCACCAAATGATAATATACATACATGTAATAAAGTCATATGCAAATAGGGCAACAAGAGAAGTATCCCACACTTCTCTTTTGTAAAGTACATCTGAACAGCCGATATGGGCATCTACATCAACTATATGATTTGCCTGAGAAGCTGCTCAGGACAAAAATAAATAAAAATAAAAATACTATCCAAATGAAAACATGTCTAAGCCAAATATATAATAATTGTATTAACGGTACATGTGTTTGGAATCAAATTTTTCTGGTTTGGCTTACACATTTTCCACTCGGTAGTTCCCTTTTTTTGGCAAAAATGAACACAACCGTGACCTCATCATTGCATATTTCACTTTTTCTGGAGAAATCCGTTTTTTTTTATCAGAGTTTGGCATTATCATACCTTGCAAAGTTAATGTAGTGGGTATTGCTTTACTAGAAATAGTGTTTAACTTCTTTTTGATTCCGTCTTTTTTTTTCTTTTCCATGAAAATAATAAAAAATAAATGACCTACTGTATATAAGCGCCTTGAAGGAGCTCAGAATGGTGTTTTTATTTTTCCTGTGAATCGATTCTGGTACGTAACAGTACCTATGTTCTATGTGTGTGTGTTCATGTGTAAATAAATGTTAATTGTTTAATCAAATCTAATACTTTTTGTTTAACATTCATCAGTGAGCTAATAACTGTGCAGTCCAGTTGTTATATCTTGTTTAATTACATTTCTGAGTCTCATTTGCAAGTATTATATTGTAGGCTTTGCATGCATTGGCAATTCCAAGATGTTAGTTATACACAGTGAAGTGAAGTGAATTGTATTTATATAGCGCTTTTCTCTAGTGACTCAAAACTCTTTACATAGTTAATACACCATAGCCCATACACAATAGTGTATAGGTTATGGTGTTTTGTCTATTTAGGGAGTAGTGTTTGCCTTTACGTTGAATGTTACATTCTTGTCTTTTTTTGCGCCCTACAAAAGGTTTTTATTGTAAGTATTGTACTTATTAAACACCAGCTGCCTCACAATGCAAAGGTCCTGGGTTTGATCCTGTGCTCAGTATCTTTCTGTGTGGAGTTTGCATGTTCTCCCCATGACTGCGTGGGTTCCCTCCGGGTACTCCGACTTCCTCCCACCTCTAAAGACATGCACCTGGGAATAGGTTGATTGGCAACACTAAATGGGCTCTAGTGTGTGAATGTGAGTGTGAATGATGTCTGTGTATCTGTGTTGGCCCTGCGATGAGGTGGCGACTTGTCCAGGGTGTACCCCGTCTACCGCCCGAATGCAGCTGAGAAAGGCTCCAGCGACCCCCCGCGACCCCGAAAGGGACAAGCGGTAGAAAATGTATGGATGGATGTTTGATTGTAACGTGCATCCAAGCTGTAGTTTTCATTACCAAATTTGGAGGTGTTGAAATCGCCATGTAAAATTGCTTGTACTAATTGGTAGCATCTATATAGTATATCCAATGTAAATTAGGACAGAGCTAGCACATTTTCAAAAGTGTTGCCCTACTTTTGAGCGCTTTCCTTCTGGCATGCCTGTTTTTTTTGGAATGGAAAATTTCAACATTAACAAGAGGCAGTCTGGCTGAGTCCGCTCTAAATACATGAGTTGCGTTGTTTCCCCGCCAAGTGCTTGAGCCGGTGCCGAGAATCCGAATGCAACAAAGGTATCGAAATATATTACCAATTGAGTTACATGAGTCTGTACCTCGTAGTACCAAGGGACTTTGGTTGGTACCTATAAAAGTACCCATCCCTGTGTGGCAGTAGGAGTTAATAGCTCAGTGGTTGGTGAGGCGCAGGGACATAGATTTGAGCCCAAGTTAGGGCATGCATGCATTTTATTTTTAGTCATATAACAGCAATTTGTGATGAGTAAAAATCTATTTTCTTTCTCCAGTTTCCCTTTGAAATGCAAGATTTGACAGGTACATTTGATGGCTGACTGCAAGTATAAGTGTCCTTTTTGAAATGTCAAGGCTCTCATTCATAATGAATTACCTAACTTTATAAATGAGCAGGCCACAAAGGCTAAACAAATAGCAAAGATAAAAACTAAAACTGGTGGCCAGCAACTGTCCCCAAGAAATCAATCAATCAATCAAAGTTTATTTATATAGCCCTAGATCACAAGTGTCTCAAAGGGCTGCACAAGCCACAACGACATCCTCGACTCAGATCCCACAAGGAATCATCCAATGGCTTATTTTATCCATTTCAAACATGCATTAATCGATGAACTGCTTTGAGTTGCGCTGGGGACACACCCCAAATTACTTTTTAAATGCTTAATGGGGAAATATAAATAAGAAGCCCATTTGTGAATAGTCTGACCCACCTGTCCCCTTTTAAAAAACTAACTTGAGTCCAAAAGTTGTTTTAACTCTGCCTTCTGCCCTCTTGCTCTAATGTGCTTTTTGTTTTATGTTTCATCCCAGTAAAGTTGTTTATGTTTATGGTCCGTGCAAAAAGTATATTGTGTATCAGACTGCGCATAATCCTCAGATGAATTATGAAATGCCGGTTTTGGCTTTGTTTGGCCGCCACAATCTAGTGGAGGTAATTTACCGTACAGTATATTCTCAAACAAGCGCATAGGATCTTAAAAGGCTGCTCGGTCCACTCGTCACAATCCCCCCCAAATAATGGAAGAAAAAAAAACTGGTAGCGGCTCAGCTGAAATGGGTTTGCAGAATCAAAGACAGCAAGCGATAAAAGTGGCCAGCAGATAAAAGGATTTGAGTCGGACTCTGAATCCATTCAAGCACGAGGTGCACCGCACTGCACGTGTGTCACCAAGGTTACATCTCCTTCTTCTCCACACACTATGTCCATCCAAAACACTTTTCTTCATCCCCTTTTTGTCTTATTTACGGGAGCCGCTCTGTTTCTGTCTTCTATTGGACGTAATACCTTTGTGGTTGTTTTGCACCTTTTAAACAAACAAAACTGTCTAGACAAGCACAAATATGCTCTATTTCTCGAGTAAAGTCCCTTAATCCCTTTACAGCAGTCGCTGTTACAGATAGTACGTCAACAAAACGCTTATTTCATGCAAGTAGCATTCTACTACACATCACGCAAAGCAGGGGTCGGCAACCTAAAACGTTGAAAGAGCCATATTGGACCAAAAATGTAAAAAACAAATCTGTCTGGAGCCGCAAAAAATGACAAGCCGTATATAAGTCTTATAATGAAGACAACACATGACGTAAGTGTCTATATAAGCTATAATAGCCTACTATCAAAATGACTTTAAACGTCTTATATAAGTGTTATATTTGAAGGCAACACAAGACGTAAGTGTCTATATTAGCTATAATAGCCTACTATCAAAATGACTATGTGTCGCAGGCTGAAGCAAATCTTTGTTGACAGAAATGTTTAAATGTAATATTTGTTCTACACATTTTTACAACATCAGAGGCTACTCAGAAGGTGAGATAACTCCTGGAAATTACTGGCTTTTAATGGCCAAAAGTATACATATGTGTGTCCAAGTTAAAGGAAACTGCAGGCTGTCTTCCTTTGATAGATTTACTACAATCTTTGGCAAGCTAGGTAATGTTTGCTGTGGTCTGGAACAACATGGAACAACATCTGAAATATAGCCAATATTACATACAGATAATGTGTCGGTAGACATGCAAAACTAAATTATTTACAAAGAGGATAAAAGTAAAGGATATTGAATGATCTCAAATATACCCACAGATGAGGCATAATGATGTAACATGTACATACAGCTAGCCTAAATAGCATGTTAGCATTGATTAGTTTGCAGTCATGCACTGACCAAATATGCCTGATTAGCACTCCAACAAGTCAATAACATCAACAAAGCGCACCTTTGTGCATTCACGCTCAGTATAAAAGGTTTGGTGGACAGAATGAGACAAAGGAGGAGTGAAAGATTTGACATGTAAACAAATTGTTGAGTCACAGTCCACACTTTCGTGAGTTCAAGAACCGCCAAAATGATTAGGCCAAAACGATGTTCACCAAATACTCTCATCAGTGAAGCATACACACAAACATATCAAAGGCCTACTGAAATGAGATGTTCTTATTTAAACGGGGATAGCAGGTCCATTCTATGTGTCATACTTGATCATTTCGTGATAATGCCATATTTTTGCTGAAAGGATTTAGTAGAGAACATTGACGATAAAGTTCGCAACTTTTGGTCGCTGATAAGAAAGCCTTGCCTATACCGGAAGTAGTGTGACGTCACAGGTTGAAAGGCTCCTCACATCTGCACATTGTTTACAATCATGGCCACCAGCAGCAGAGAGACCGATTCGGACCGAGAAAGCGACGATTACCCCATTAGTTTGAGCGAGGATGAAAGATTTGTGGATGAGGAAAGTGAGAGTGAAGGATTAGAGGGCAGTGGAAGCGATTCAGATAGGGAAGATGCTGTGAGAGGCGGATGGGACCTGATATTCAGCTGGGAATGACTAAAACAGTAAATAAACACAAGACATATATATACTCTATTAGCCACAACACAACCAGGCTTATATTTAATATGCCACAAATTAATCCACATAACAAACACCTCCTCCCTCCCGTCCTTATAACCCACCAATACAAATCAAACACCCGCACAACACACTCAATCCCACAGCCCAAAGTACCGTTCACCTATGTAAAGTTCATGCAGCACATACATATCCCCAAAGTTACATACTTGACATGCACATAGCGGCACACACGTACGGGCAATCGATCAAATCTCTGGAAGCCAAAGCTGCGTACTCACGGTAGCGTGTCTGCTATCCAACTCAAAGTCCTCCTGGTTGTGTTGCTGCAGCCGGCCGCTAATACACCGCTTCCCACCTACAGCTTTCTTCTTTGCTGTCTCCATTGTTCATTAAACAAATTGCAAAAGATTCACCGACACAGATGTCCAGAATACTGTGGAATTTTGCGATGAAAACAGACGACTTAATAGCTGGCCACAATGGTGTCCCAATATGTCCGCACAATCCGTGACGTCACGCGCACACGTCATCATACCGAGACGTTTTCAGCAGAATATTTCGCGGGAAATTTAAAATTGCACTTTACTAATCTAACCCGGCCGTATTGGTATGTGTTGCAATGTTAAGATTTCATCATTGATATATAAACTATCAGACTGCGTGGTCGGTAGTAGTGGGTTTCAGTAGGCCTGTAAACAGTGGGCTTTCTAACAATTGGGAAGGTGTGTCATGTTTGCTCTCAACCACAAAACATACTAAAACAAAAAAAACATTTCTCCCCCATCTTTTTCCATTTTCAATCCTTTTTTAAAAATGCTCCAGGGAGCCACTAGGGCGGCACTAAAGAGTGGCATGCGGCTCGAGAGCCGCGGGTTGCTGACCCCCGACTTAAAGCTAATATGAAAATAGAAATTAATATGTTGCAGGGTCAATCTTTCACCATCAAAATGTTGGCCACTTTTATTAAGAAAGAGCACTTTTACTTGTTACCATTTATCCAATCGCTCATAAACACATTATAATGGGACTGTCTGTGAATGTAGCCTGTTGTTCCAACTTTACACAGTAGATGGCATTATAGTGCTGTTTCCTAACACACCTCATATGTACCTGGTCTGTCAGAGAACAAGAGGATGTAGCGGCGACTACCTTTAGCTAGATTTGCAGCAACATTTTCTGGTTCTATTGGACACTAACATAATTGTTGTTGCGAATAATGAAAGTTAGTTTGGTTTTCATGTTTTTTTCACACTTATTGTCTCCCACTGTGTCCATTAAAAAATGACATGCACATCCCCCACCTCACCTCCACAGATGGATTACAGTCTTGTGAGAAAGACTGACTTAAATGACAATTCAAAGATTAGTCATGTTTGGAATAGTCTTACAAGCGTAAAAATAAGTTAAACACTATTTCTAGTTAAAACATCACCCGATACATTAACTTTGCAAGATATGATAATGCCAAACTCTGACACTTTGCGTGACTTTTTCCCTTTCCGTTATATTCCCCTGTACAGATTCCATACAAACTCAGTGGCGGACATCTTTTTAAGGTTCAGAATGTAAAACCCAGCAAGATTTATTGTTCTCATGCTGGTATTAATGCACAGTGATGATCAACCAGTGAAGCCCCAACAGGGATGGACGATATGGCCTAAAATCTATCATGCTATATATATTGTGTGCATGTGTGTGTGTGAGTGCTGTATATATATATATATATATATATATATATATATATATATATATATATATATATATATATATATATATATATATATATATATATGGTAACACTTTAGTATGGGGAACATATTCACCATTAATTAGTTGCTTATTAAAGTAACAGAGTTATTTGGACACTAGGAGAACATATAAGGGTTAGGATTAGGGTTACTAATAAGCAATAATTCTGAGGTTATTGAGGGAAGACTCTTAGTTAATGGCTTACTGGTTGTATAATAAGACCATGCAGAATAAGGCATTAATAAGTACTTAATAGTGACTCATTAAGAGCCAATATGTTACTCATTTGCATGTTAATAAGCAACTAAGTAATGGTGAATATGTGTTCCCCATACTAAAGTGTTAATATATATATATATATATATATATATATATATATATATATATATATATATATATATATATATATATATATATATATATATATATATATATATATATATATTTATATATATATATATATATATATATATATATATATATATATATACATATATATATATATATATATATATATATATATATATATATATATATATATATATATATATATATATATATATATATATATATATATATATATACTACCGTTCAAAAGTTTGGGGTCACCCAAACAATTTTGTGGAATATCCTTCATTTCTAAGAACAAGAATAGACTGTCGCGTTTCAGATGAAAGTTCTCTTTTTCTGGCCATTTTGAGCGTTTAATTGACCCCACAAATGTGATGCTCCAGAAACTCAATCTGCTCAAAGGAAGGTCAGTTTTGTAGCTTCTGTAACGAGCTAAACTGTTTTCAGATGTGTGAACATGATTGCACAAGGGTTTTCTAATCATCAATTAGCCTTCTGAGCCACTGAGCAAACACATTGTACCATTAGAACACTGGAGTGATAGTTGCTGGAAATGGGCCTCTATACACCTATGTAGATATTGCACCAAAAACCAGACATTTGCAGCTAGAATAGTCATTTACCACATTAGCAATGTATATAGTGTACTTCTTTAAAGTAAAGACTAGTTTAAAGTTATCTTCATTGAAAAATAAGGACATTTTAATGTGACCCCAAACTTTTGAACGGTAGTATATATATATATATATATATATGTATATATATATATATATATATATATATATATATATATATATATATATATATATATATATATATATATATATATATATATATATATATGATACATTATTTAGCATATAAATGATAATATAAACATTTTAAGAGGGGTTACAAAGGCTCATCATTTAGCTGCTGACGTATGCGGTAACATATTGCATAGTTTCAAGTGGTTTTATTGTTTTAATAAGATGGCGGTGTAACTATTGAAATAATTTCCTTTTTCATTTTTATTACATACACAATCAATTGTATGGTCAATGATGCAAAATAATTAAACAAAAGCAAAAACTACTACTTTTGGCTCTCATTTCTGAGTTTGTGAACAATAACAAAACGGACAATAAACAATTGTGTGATAATAGAAAATCTAATCACTGGGGTACACTGTACTTGGTATCATTCCTGTCGATACTTATTGATCTTCACACCCATTTTTACATTCAAGAGCTGTAGTTTAGCGGTTTGCTATGCTTTTTGGTGTTCTTCTACAGTGTGTAGTGTAGCATGTTTAGCTAGTCCTTTTCCTCTATGGATTATAAAAATAATGCAAGGATTTGTGACTTCGAAGCTGCACTGTGGAGGGACGTTAGCCGCCAACAAGGCCGCTACAATGCCTTCAAAACGCCTTTGTTATCTTGTTGCTGTCAAATATGCAGAACACAGCTACAATGTGTCATTAACATGCATTATCACAATATACCAGTAGTAATAATAGCGCTATTGTCTGCCAATTTAATATCATTTACATCGTATATATTGTGCAACCTTTAGCCCCTGTTTACTGTATTTATTGCTTACATTGTGCAACAGCACTCTCGTTTAGGACAGTAAAGACATTGAAAAGGACGAGCAGCATCTCATCTCCTTTATCTCAGAAGGCAATTTCGAGGAATTTGGGTGGATGAAAACTGCTTCCTGTGTGCCCCTCTCCTGATTGCCCTAGTCCTGAGACTCCCATTTAGAGCGAGACACAAGCCGTTATGTCAAAAAAATAAATAAAAAATAGCATGCAGCCTCCATTGTTTTTCTCTGCTGTTCCAAAATGTGTCACGAGCAACGTTGAATATATTAGCATGTAAGGTGTTAATTGTTGCTGTCACTGCTCGGGGAATACATTTAATTCACTCGACAACTTGTAGCTGAAAACTGTGATTATTGAGGTGCCAAATAAAGAAATCCATTTGTAGTGACAACTCTTTTATTATTTTGTATAAATACTTGGTGCTATATTCACAAAGCAGTGAGTGACAGTGCATAATTTTCAGGTAAATTAGTGCGACTTATCCATGATATGTACCGTATTTTTCGGAGTATAAGTCGCACCGGAGTATAAGTCGCACCTGCCGAAAATGCATAATAAAGAAGGAAAAAAATATACTGTATATAAGTCGCACTGGAGTATAAGTCGCATTTTTTGGGGAAATTTATTTGATAAAACCCAACACCAAGAATAGACATTTGAAAGGCAATTTAAAATAAATAAAGAATAGTGAACAACAGACTGAATAAGTGTACGTTATATGACGCATAAATAACCAATTGAGAACGTGCCTGGTATGTTAACGTAACATATTATGGTAAGAGTCATTCAAATAACTATAACATATAGAACATGCTATACGTTTACCAAGCAATCTGTCACTCCTGATCGCTAAATCCGATGAAATCTTATACGTCTAGTATCTTACGTGAATGAGCTAAATAATATTATTTGATATGTTACGGTAATGTGTTAATAATAATAATACCTGGGATTTATATAGCGCTTTTCTAAGTACCCAAAGTCGCTTTACATGTAGAACCCATCATTCATTCACACCTTAATAATTTCACACATTAGTCGCTCCTGAGTATATGTCGCACCCCCCGCCAAACTATGAAAAAAACTCACTTACAGTCCGAAAAATACGGTAATTGAATATTGAGAAAATTAACCCTTAAAGCAGTGTTTTTCAACCTTTTCTGAGCCAGGGCACATTTTTTTATTTGAAAACATTTTGAGGCACACAACCAGCAGAAAACATACAAAAATGAAACTCAGTAGCCAATGTTGACGATAAAAAGTTGTTCTCGCCATTGTTGGATATGAATTCAAACCATAACCAACCATGTTTCACTATAACTCTTGTCTCAAAGTATGTGTACTGTCACAACCTGTCACATCACACCGTGACTTATTTAGATTTTTTAGTGTTTTTCTGTGAGTAGTCTTTTAGTTCTTGTCTTGCGCTCCTATTTTAGTGGCTTTTCCTCTGCTGTTGGTATTTTCCTGTAGCAGTTTCATGTCTTCCTAGAACGCTATTCCCCGCACCTGTTTTGTTTTGGCAATCAAGACTATTTAAGTTGTGCGGACGCTATCCTTCTTTGTGGGGACATTGTTGATTGTCATGTCATGTATGGATGTACTTTGTGGACGCCGTCTGCTCCACACGCTGTAAGTCTTTGCTGTCGTCCAGCATTCTGTTTTTGTTTACTTTGCAGCCAGTTCAGTTTTAGTTTCGTTTTGCGTAGCCATCCCTGAGCTTCAATGCCTTTTCTTAGCGGCACTCGCCTTTTGTTTATTTTTGGTTTAAGCGTTAGATACCTTTTTACCTGCACGCTGCCTCCCGCATATTGTGATCACGACAAACAATGTTCCCGACATTTACAAAGCAATTAGCTACCTTCTGCCACCTACTGATATGGAAGAGTATTTCACGGTTACTCTGCCGAGCTCTAGACAGCACAGACACTCAACAACGGCACATTTGCGGATTATAATTACTGGTTTGCAAAAAATATGTTTAACCCAATTAGGTGAAATTACATAATCTCCCACGGCACACCAGACTGTATCTCACGTGCGGCACAGTGGTTGAAAAACACTGCATTAAAGTACTCTTATGGTCACTATTGATCATATGCAAATGTTTATCAGTCAACTGGTTTATTCTGGCTTAGTTGCCAAGTGAGCAGCCTTGAGCAGACTCCCTTTATAGTATACTGTATCATCGTGTGTGTGTGTGTGTGTGTGTGTGTCCTTGACTCATTTTGTTACCCAAGACTCCCTTTATAGTAGCCTATACTGTATCATCGTGTGTGTGTGTGCGCGCGTTGTGGTGACGGGGCTTTGTCTTCTGGGCATGAAACAGCTGGGTGCTCCTTGCTAATTAACTAGAAAGCTCATAATTACTGTTAACTGCTGCACTCCAGCTGACATGAGGGAGGCAGGAAGAGTCAGGAAGCCCAAAGACAGGGATGCTAAGGTGGAACGCTTCACCTGGACAAATGTTCTCTTGAAACGCTGATTTACTATCGCCCCACATTACAACACATACAAGCTCGTTTTCGGATGTAGATAATTGAAGAAGAAGGTAGAAGTATGACGACAGATTGGTTTAAAAGTAGTAATGTGACTCAAGTACTTTTAAAAAAGTAGTTATCCAGATGTATAGTTGAGTAAGAGTAAGTATTCAGTGAAAAAACTACTCTTGAGCTACTTCTATTTTATTTACCATTACCGTATTTTCCGCACTATAAGGTGCACCTAAAAACCTCAATTTTTGTCAAAAGCTGACAGTGCACCTTATAATCCGGTGCGCCTTATATATGAACTAAATTTTGAAATATGCCATTCATTGAAGGTGCACCTTATAATCCGGTGCGCCTTATAGTGCAGAAAATACGGTATTTCCAGGCTACAGAGCGCTATATTTACGTCGCACCCACCAAATTTTAGAACAAATATTTTTACATACCCTATTTTGTAGAGTATATGTAGAATATATTTATATTATTTATATATTATATTTATATTATTTATATATTATATATATAATATATTATATATATATTTTATTATTTATTATTACTACGTTCTATTGTGAGCGAACTGTGGTGCTGAATTTCCCCCAGGGATCAATAAAGTACTTTCTATTCTATATGATTTCTATTCTATTTGCGGAACATAAGGCACACCGGATTATAAGGCACACTGCCGATGAATGCTCTATTTTTTATGTTTTTTCAAATATAAGGTGCACCGATTATAGGGCGCATTAAAGGAGTCGTATAATTATAATTGTTTTTCTAAATGGAAAACACTTTCTTGTGGTCTACATAACATGTAATGGTGGTTCTTTGGTCAAAATGTTGCATAGATGATGTTTTACAGATCATCTTCGAGCCGCTTTCTGACAGTCGCTTCCGGATGCGCCGTTCTGTGGACGGTCTTATTTATGTGGCTCACCTTCGACAGCGTCTTCTCCGCGTCATCTTTGTTGTAGCGGTGTAGCGTGCAAGGACGGGAGTGGAAGAAGTGTCAAAAAATGGAGCTGACTGTTTTAATGACATTCAGACTTTACTTAAATCAATAACGGAGCCGCATCTCTTCAACCGGAAACAACCACCAAATGTGTCCCGAGAAAAACCGTCCGACCGGAACTCTTATAACTAAAGTTCCTTGGGTGAATAATCTAAACTCACTACACCGGTATATTTTAGCGCTTTCATGGCGAGTTTACTGACAGATATAAGTAAGAACTTTACACTACTTTATATTAAAAATGGCAACAGCGGAGGATGAATGTCACATAACAAGAAGATAGAGAAAAAGAAGAAGCTTATCGACTACGGCGTCGGTACGGACTACAAAGGCGGACACGCACAATTTTTCAGGATTTATGCAGATCTCAAATACAGATCAGCAGGTACTAGAAGGTAAGAAAAGTTGCTTTTGCATAATATTGCGAAACAAAACGCCAGATAATGTCTTACCTTATACACAAACCATAATAATACTCCTATGTTGAAGCATATCAAACGGTGCAGCCTACACTTATCTCTTATGTTTAACTGCCATCTACCGGTCACACTTATCATTACACCATCTACCAAATACAATTGTTTCGAGGTGGGTAAGCTCAATCAAACTTATTCCTTACATTAGGCGCACCGGGTTATAAGGCGCACTGTCGAGTTTTGAGGAAAAAAAATGATTTTAAGTGCGCCTTATAATCCGGAAAATATGGTACTTTAGCCACACCAGACCATAAGCTACAGATATATACTGGTACAAAAATATTTTGTAAATGCTTGTTTACATTTCTATGTTTTTTTCTAAAAAGTGCCTGACGGCTGATCAAACAAAACAGAATTCATCGTCATGGACCAACTAGCTGCGGAAGCTAGCTCTCCAATCAGCTGAACAGACTCAAAAATCCCACGGTGAGGTTTTGGTTGAAATACCAAACTGAGACAATACAAAAATAATGCCATTGTAAGTCACACATACACTTGGAAACGTACTAGCATATTCGGTAATACTAACGACACTCGCTTCATTACATTACGATAGCCCGTACAAATATACATGAAAACACTCCTGCAGACATCACACATGGGACGATTTAGTAAGTATGAATTGTGTTAGCTATATTGTAACACTTACAAATAGACAAATGCGATACACTTCCGGTTCAAGGGAAGAAACCGCGAGCGCCTTTTTAAACAACAGCACCTGCAGTGAGCAAACTCGTCCAAAATATGGTGCCACGTCACAAACAATAACACACCATTTCAGTGTCTCTGTCGGTGCTAAAAACATGATGGTCGTTAGCGAAGAAAAATCCATAAATTAGCCGCACCGTTGTATAAGCCGCAGGTATCAAAGCGTTGGAAAAAAGTGGCCGCTTATAGTCCAAAAAATACAATAGTAGCTTTTTTTGCACTATTGTATTTGTTTGTTTCCCCTTTGTTGCGTGCGTTTGTGCGTGTGAGAGGCAGAGACACTAATTCAGCGTATACCACAAAAGATACATGTTTAACAGTCACTTGTGATGTTATACAATTGTTAGGATATGTGCAGTTAAAACG
Source organism: Entelurus aequoreus (assembly GCF_033978785.1). Taxonomy (NCBI): domain Eukaryota; kingdom Metazoa; phylum Chordata; class Actinopteri; order Syngnathiformes; family Syngnathidae; genus Entelurus; species Entelurus aequoreus. Next base: position 42,963,404 of record NC_084738.1, on the reverse strand, counting down.
TAAAAAAAAAGTGTTGGAGGTGGAATTTTTGTAGGCTGAAATATGAACATTTCTGCTGAGACAGATGACAGCATGATATACATATTATATGTTCTTAGTTTGTAAGTAAACGAAGAGTTGTGCTGCCTCGTCTGATGTTGTGTCACTTTTTACATTGCGTAGTTGGAGTGCGGTCATGTGACCGCCAGGCTCAGACCGATTGGTGAAATGGAGTCAGTGGTCACTACTGCTTACCTTGGATTGGTGAAACAGGATCATGTGACGGTGCCTGCCGGCAGAAAACTCTAATGAGCGAAATTAATGCATCTTTGCTAACAGTTATCAATATTTTATAAATAATTGTAATGATAATACAAACAAATGTAGGGATCAAAATGAAACTAATGTAACTTCTGATTTTGATCATTTGGTTGGGTGGCCAAATACTTTTGGCAATATAGTGTAAGTCAAAGCAAAAATTATGTTGCCTCAAAACTACTTCAACAAGTACAATTAGTTCAAAAAGTTACTTAAGTAAATGTAATGGAGTAAATGTAGCGTGTTACTACCCACCTCTGGAGTAGGTTTACCTATCCTTTGCATATTATCAGATACGGGTGCCAAGTCTGTGCTTTTGAAATGTTGCCTACAAAAGGAAAAATTGTGTCCAAAAATTTATTTTTTCAGAATTCTGTGATTCGCATATTGAACAGATTTGAAAATAAAATCCTTAGATAAATTAAGAAAAAAAAGCAGGACTTTACCCGTCTTTGAGTGCATACATTCCGCACAATTCCATCAGAAACTGATACACGTTATGGTAATGTCAGCGTTACAACAGTCTTTTCCAGTTAACCTTTTCCACAATACGGTATTACGTTGAATGGTGCAGACACATTTGTTACTGGATACTTTCTAATACGCTTCTGCCTTGGAGACTTTGTATCTGTCAGTAATGTCTAACTACTATTTTTTTATACTGGTTATTATTGACTATGGATGTTAGTTTGTGTCTTTAATACAAAATCTCTTTTTTTTGTCACTGAATTGATGTAACTGGATTTTTTGCGTTTTAATTTTGTGGACTAATTTTTTTTTTGCATTAAATTACACTAACAGTTTAAGTATAAACAAATGTGTTAGCAAAATAAGTATGTTTCAAAATTCAGCGTAGAAAAAATCTGGTTAGAAAAATTGTGTGTTTAAAAATTCAGTTTTGAAAAACTCGGTGTAAAAAATTTTTGTTTTAAATTTTAGTGTACAAAAAATTGCTGCTTCAAAACGCAAGTCCAAATTCCGGCAAATTAAGACTGAAGCAATCGATCATGTCTAAGAACCAGCCAATGAGGTGTCTAGTTTTAAGTCACGTGACACGGGTCCTAGAAGGAGGCAGGTTATGCAACACAACTTTCTACATGCCATTTAATCTGTATGTGCTTGGATCCCTTTTTATGAACACTTTCAACAGTGGAGGTTGCTGTGCATTAGTGAAAAAATCCCCAAATTCTGCAAAAAAGAATAAAAGCTGATCACACAATGGTACAAACATTCACACAATAATGACTGATACTAAAACTTTGTAACAGATCATCTCAAAAACACAATGAAATTAAATGTTTTTACTGACTAAGACACTCAGAATGTACATGAAAATACAGAATGAGGGATTACAATATTAACTACGAACAATAAAACATTGAATATTGAGACTATAAGAACATTGATCCTTTACTTCCCAGACCACCTCCTTGATCAACTTCTTTTATAATCGAGCAAGAGCAACAAAGATGCAACAGCCACGACGAAACAAACGCAAAGGTTAAAAAAACATCCACATAATTGATATTATATCACTTCTCTGCAGAACTTTGTTGTGGAAATCTTCCTCCGTCTGACACTCGCATATCAGTTTTGTTGCTGTTTAACAAGCCCCGCCCAATCTGCCCCACTCTGTTCGTGCCTGGTCTGCATGAAGAAGAGCTTCCTCTGGTTACCGTAGTAACCCGTATGTCATTCAAAAGTGCAGATTCTAACCATTGGAATCATTTCTATAGTTTGAAAATATCCAGCAGGCCACATTCAAATGTTTATTATCTCGTATTATGCCCAGGTTGCCCAGTTAACGGCATTTTTATGCTGTTTTGCAAGACCCATGTCACGTGACTTCAAACTTGACACTTCATTGGCTAGTTCTGAGACAGGATTGATTGCTTCAGTCTTAATTTACCAGAAGTGGGTCTTGCTTTTTGAGGCAGCAAATTTTTCTACACTGAATTTTTTTGCACTGAATTTTAATATACTGATTTTTTTTTACACTGAATTTTTACCAACTTAATTTTTATGAACTAAATTATAAAAAACTGATGTTTTATACACTGAATTTTAAAATACAGATTTTTTATACACTGAATTTTAAAAAAAATGAATTTTTATAAATGTAAATTTTATACACTGCATTTTAAAACATTGTTTTAAACACACACATTTAGTTTTTTCCAATAAAATTGTAAGCATATTTTTTTGTAAAAAAAAAAAGTTCAGTTCACAAAATTCAAATGCAAAAAATTCAATTACATATATTCAGAGTAAAAAAGAAAACATGTTTTTTAATAAAGACACACATTAACCTTCATATTGACACATGTATTTTAGACTGCAACATTGTTCAATTAATGACACTTATTAAGAGTGTCTAATTTATGTGCTATTGTGTGCTTAGCTCCTGTGTAGCTGTAGCCTGTACTCTGTGTTTACCTTTTTTCAAATGACTTCACTAAAAGCAAGAAAAGACCAAACTGGTGTGCTTATTGGAGGACACAAACACACTGCAGACTGCTCGTATCAGTGTTGATATTGGAGAGTTTACATGCAAGCTGATATAGCCCGATACCTGTTTTGTTGTTGTTGATATCTGACTGATATCCCTAGCAGATCGGGACAACCCGTCCCTTGTTGATGTACCAAGTATGGACATGCATACTTGTAAATATTTTTTTCAATACAGTAGTAATAGTATTGTTATTACTAGTAGTGGTATAATTATTCCCACTGGTATTTGTTCCAACATTCTCCAGTGGAAAAGCAGATGAATGAAACCATCAAGGGATGAAATGAGACAGAAAAATCAACAGCGTGGACCGTAATTAAAAGTAGTTAAGACAAGTCTTTGTTTTCCCATAACAGACAATCCAATTACATGCTGCGCTTTTGTTGTGGCAATTTCTCATAGATGTTAAATTATCATTGAAAATGTGTTCAACACACACACACAAAGAAAATGATTTTGGGAGCAAAACATGCAGCCAGTAAGAATTTGGCGATACACCAGGAAGCGATGTCGTTTCTTCGCAGGCTAAATGCCATCGCTGCCATGTGGCTACCTCCAGTGAGGGTACGACAAACATGCAACACCGGCTTTATCTCGCCCGCTCTGCTTGGTTGCCCTCAGAACACATCTTAAACTCCTACCTCAAAAGGTCACTGAAGTCAGCGGGGAAACAATCTGGCAGAAGGACACACATTCACAGGGCACACTTTTGCACACACTGCACAGTGTTTGTGTACGCTCTCTGAAGTAGCATGTTGTTTTCTCCACTTGCATGTTCTAAAAATAGAGTGAAACACAGGTCACATTAGAACACAGTAATAACCGCATGATTCCATGAGAAAATGTTTGCAAGATACTGCAATTATACTTATAACTTTAGGTTTTAGCCTGCTCAGTGGCCTTGTGGTTAGAGTGTCCGCCCTGAGATCGGTAGGTCGTGAGTTCAAACCTCCCTGCTTGGCACTCAGCATCAAGGGTTGGAATTGGGGGTTAAATCACCAAAAGGTTTCCCGAGTGTGGCCACCGCTGCTGCTCACTGCTCCCCTCACCTCCCAGGCGGTGAACAAGGGGATGGGTCAAATGCAGAGGGTAATTTCACCACACCTAGTGTGTGTGTGTGACTATCATTGGTACTTTATCTTTAAGATGTGCCACCAATCAGTATCGGCCGATTCTTGTGAAAAAGTTTATGATCGCTATTTCTGATTAATGTCTTTTAAAAGGGTCATGTTGTGATTTTCTTTCTACATTCAAAACACTTCGTTGTGTTCTACCTAACATGTAATGGTGGTTCTTTGGTCAAAATGTTGCATGGATTATACTTTCTGACCGTCTCTTCAGGAAGCGTCTGATTTCCGTGCCTCCACTTCGACTGCGTCTTTTCCCCGCCATCTTTGTTGTAGTTTTTACCACTTCCATGTACAAACCGTGTTTCCATATGAGTTGGGAAATTGTGTTAGATGTAAATATAAACGGAATACAATGATTTGCAAATCCTTTTCAACCCATATTCATTGTTCAACAGTCCGGGGGTCTCCGTTGTGGTATTTTAGGCTTCATAATGCGCCACACATTTTCAATGGGAGACAGGTCTGGACTACAGGCAGGCCAGTCTAGTACCCGCACTCTTTTACTATGAAGCCACGTTGATGTAACACGTGGCTTGGCATTGTCTTGCTGAAATAAGCAGGGGCGTCCATGGTAACGTTGGTTGGATGGCAACATATGTTGCTCCAAAACCTGTATGTACCTTTCAGCATTAATGGCGCCTTCACAGATGTGTAAGTTACCCATGTCTTGGGCACTAATACACCCCCATACCATCACAGATGCTGGCTTTTCAACTCTGCGCCTATAACAATCCGGATGGTTATTTTCTTCTTTGGTCCGGAGGACACGACGTCCACAGTTTCCAAAAACAATTTGAAATGTGGACTCGTCAGACCACAGAACACTTTTCCACTTTGTATCAGTCCATCTTAGATGAGCTCAGGCCCAGCGAAGCCGACGGCAATTCTGGGTGTTGTTGATAAACGGTTTTCGCCTTGCATAGGAGAGTTTTAACTTGCACTTACAGATGTAGCGACCAACTGTAGTTACTGACAGTGGGTTTCTGAAGTGTTCCTGTGCCCATGTGGGGATATCCTTTACACACTGATGTCGCTTGTTGATGCAGTACAGCCTGAGGGATCGAAGGTCACGGGCTTAGCTGCTTACGTGCAGTGATTTCTCCAGATTCTCTGAACCCTTTGATGATATTACGGACCGTAGATGGTGAAATCCCTAAATTCCTTGCAATAGCAGGTTGAGAAAGGTTTTTCTTAAACTGTTCAACAATTTGCTCACACATTTGTTGATAAAGTGGTGACCCTCGCCCCATCTTTGTTTGTGAATGACTGAGCATTTCATGGAATCTACTTTTATACCCAATCATGGCACCCACCCAATTTGCCTGTTCACCTGTGGGATGTTCCAAATAAGTGTTTGATGAGCATTCCTCAACTTTATCAGTATTTATTAGTTAAAGCTAAACTTTTAAAGTACCAATGATTATTGCCACCTTTCCCAACTTCTTTGTCACGTGTTGCTGGCATCAAATTCTAAAGTTAATGATTATTTGCCAAAAAAAAAAATGTTTACCAGTTTGAACATCAAATATGTTGTCTTTGTAGCATATTCAACTGAATATGGGTTGAAAATGATTTGCAAATCATTGTATTCCATTTATATTTACATCTAACACAATTTCCCAACTCATATGGAAACGGGGTTTGTAGGTCTACTGACAGATATAAGTTTGAACTATACGCTACTTTGTATTAGAAATGGCAACAGCGGATAATGCATGTGCATGTACGAGCCAGTTTGCCCCACAACTCGAGGAAATAAAGGAACTTATTGACTACGAGCATTTTGGGTAAATCTCTACCATATATAGAGACATCCGGTGATGTTGGGCAAATTCCAAACGGCTCGTTCGGAGGAAGTATGAAGGAAACCACGATTGGTTTATAAATATCTCCGCAATGCCTCCATTGTTTGATTTAAAATTTTCAGGACTTATGCAGATACCAAATACCCAAAAACAAGTACCAATAGCTAAGAAAAGTTAGTTTTGCATAATAGTGAACCTCTAATGTCGATCACAAACAACGATTACCTCTGGTCAATATTGTATTTATTTTTAGTCTCCCAACTGACAGGCTAGCAGCTAATTGTTTGTGATGAGTTAATAATCACCTCCATTACGACAAATAAACTGCATTTCTTTATCAAGTATTATCTAAAAATGGTATACACCAAGAGTAGACTGGGAGCAGGCGTGCCTTAAGCTAAAATAACCGCTAAACTAGCGTTAAACAGCACCAAAAATGAAGTGCTTAATAAAAGGATTAGATTAATACAGCGCCGCCCTAGGGTAGACTGACAGACGCGTTACTGTCAATTTGTGCCAACGTGTCTTGCCCAAGTGTCACATCGGGGTTTTTGCAGCTTGCTGCGGGGTTCGTTCTCCCGGGATGCCGACGGACCACTCCGGACAAGGCGTGCATATATATATTCTTGTTATTATTGTATGAGTATTATTATATTTTGCTTTTGTTTAGTTTTTGTGTGCTATTGACTTTGTTTTGCTCAATTGTATGTAATAAAAGAGAATAAGGAACTTGTTTGAATATTATTTTGATATTGTTAAACTGTCAATAGCACACACCATAAATACATTGAAAAATGTGCAAACTTTACATCAATATTAGTATTTTCACTCATGGATCATCAAATTATGACCAATACTGTTTTCATTTGTACGTGTTTAGTGAACAATGTCACAATGCTTTCACATTGCATGTCACAGTGAAAAAAGTTTGTAAAATATCAATTGTACTTTAGTTTGACATGTTTCATTTATTATTTCATATTATGTTACTGTTTTATGTCATATTTTTGACCCCCATGTAAGACTTTAGTGTCTGTACAGTTGTGGTCAAAAGTTTACATACACTTGTAAAGAACATAATGTCATGGCTGTCTTGAGTTTCCAACAATTTCTACAACTCTTATTTTTTTTGTGATAGAGTGATTGGAGCACATACTTGTTGGTCGCAAAAAACATTCATGAAGTTTGGTTCTTTTATGAATTTATTATGGGTCTACTGAAAATGTGACCAAATCTGCTGGGTCAAAAGTTAAAGTTAATGTACCAATGGTTGTCACACACACACTAGGTGTGGCAAAATTATTCTCTGCATTTGACCCATCACCCTTGATCACCCCCTGGGAGGTGAGGGGAGCAGTGGGCAGCAGCGGTGGCCGCGCCCGGGAATCGTTTTTGGTGATGTAACCCCTAATTCCAACCCTTGATGCTGAGTGCCAAGCAGGGAGGTAATGGGTCCCATTTTTATAGTCTTTGGTATGACTCCGCCGGGGTTTGAACTCACAACCTAAAAGTATACATACAGCAATGTTAATATTTGGTTACATGTCCCTTGGCAAGTTTCACTGCAATAAGGTGATTTTGGTAGCCATCCACAAGCTTCTGGCAAGCTTCTGGTTGAATTTTTGACCACTCCTCTTGACAAAATTGGTGCAGTTCAGCAAAATGTGTTGGTTTTCTGACATGGACTTGTTTCTTCAGCATTGTCAGGACTTTGGGAAGGCCATTCTAAAACCTTAATTGTAGCCTGATTTAACCATCCCTTTACCACTTTTGACGTGTGTTTGGCGTCATTGTCCTGTTGGAACACCCAACTGCGCCCAAGACCCAACCTCCGGGCTGATGATTTTAGGTTGTCCCGAAGAGTTTGGAGGTAATCCTCCTTTTTCATTGTCCCATTCACTCTCTGTAAAGCACCAGTTCCATTGGCAGCAAAACAGGCCCACAGCATAATTGTTGTAGACATTATTGGAAACTCAAGACAGCCATGACAATATGTTTTTTACAAGTGTATGTAAACTTTTGACCACGACCGTATATATGGATGGCATATATATTGTTGGGCGCATTGCATGGTAATAATGGAGTCATAAAGCTGCTAACCTTTATCTGTGTCACTCACGTTATAATTGAAAGAGAATAATCATCCTTGACACACTTGTGTTTTTTATTTGTCTGGGTGGTCTAAGCAGCTGGCTGTTTATATTTATATATATATATATATATATATATATATATATATATATATATATATATATATATATATATATATATGTGTGTGTGTATAATGGTGTGGTCACGCCGCGTTGATTTTCATGTCAGACAGCAGCGTTCTTTTCTCCACTCAATTACTTCCCGTGCCCCTTGGGGTGTGGGGGGTGGGGGTTGTCGTGGGCCATGAGTGGCTGTTTGACAAGATCGCTGGTTCTATTCCCAGACTACCACGCAGGGAAAGATATTGAACTCCCACTTGCTCCTAATGCCCAGCCATAATAGTTAATGTCTCCACTGTCCGTTGCCTCCCTGTGATTTCTCGGCCATAACTGCTTGTAAGTCTTTTCCTTCCGCTTCCACACTAAAGCGCTTTAATTGCTCCTTTACCCACAACTTGACAACACGATTTTTCACAATAACAATAAGGTTAAGTCGGTGAAAAAGAGCCCGTACACAAAAATCCCCGCTCCGCTTCATTTTTCAGGACGGAGCGGTGTCACCAGAGACTTTAGAAAAGCGCTGATTTAGATCCTACTGTGTAGAAAAAGCCTAGCCATTTATAAAAGGTGGATGTAATCCACATAGGAGAACAACCGTTGGGAAAGTTCAATTAGCATAGAGAAGCAGACTTTTTGTCGACCATGTTCAGACACCCCATGGCGTTCTAATTTTTGACTGTAAATGTAAAGTATTAACCCTATGAGTTGTGGTCAAAATGCTTTGTAAGTCATTTAAAATACAGCAATCTTTAATGTTGTATCATCATTAGACAAAGGATCAAATACTTATGAACAGTTTTTAAACTTCGTGCCTTATGAAACATAAGGAGTGGTAATGTGTCCCTTGATGTCTTTGTAGGCCCTTTCCACCGCAGGAACTTTCCTATTTACTAAACACAGGGGGAATTGAATACAATCCCCCTGTGTTTCCACCAAAAACTACCCGGGTAGATTTTGTTTCTCAGGAACCTTTCAGTGTTCCTCCTAGCGAGGTGGGACATTTCCCAGCTGTCCAACGCTGATTGGTTGAACACAGTTGGGGGCGTTCTTAGAACTTCTCTTTCATTGGAATATATGCGGCGACTTGTTTATTTCTTATTTCTTGTGTATTTCTATTACAACAAACTTGACAACGGAGAGAAAGAAGAACGAAAGAAGCTTTCGAAATGCAGGAACTTTAGTGGGGCATCTTTGTGGTGAAGAATGCTGATCAGTGGAACTATCTTGCAGTGATTTTACTCAGCTATAGTCTTTAAACTTTATCCCTTTCATTGTTGTTTGTTAATTTTTACAAACTTCATTTCGTTACGCGAATCTATGAGAAGGGGACATACTCTTTTTAAAGGTATTTACGGAGGAGTATTAAGCCAGACTCGAAACGGCGACCTCATCTGCTTACTACTCTGACTTTGTTAGATAAATGTGAAAAAAAGAGGCGGTGTATGAGTGGAACGAAGGCACATAACATCAAATGTTAACTATTGACTTTATTACATGTTGTAAAAGTAGTCAGTGACACTCCCATTTGTGTAGTTATTAGCCCAGGGGTGTCAAACTCATTTTAGGTCGGGGGCCACATGGAGAAAAATCTACTCCCAAGTGGGCTGGACTGGTAAAATCACGGCACGATAACTTAAAAATAAAGACAACTTTAGATGGTTTTCTTTGTTTGAAAATAGAACGAGCACATTCTGAAAATGTACAAATCATAACGATGTTGGGATTTTTTTTTACACTTAAACGTTGCAGTTAATAGTATTCTACCTTCATTTGTTGTTATTTATACTTTCTGAATAAATTATCTGATAATGTTCATCAGTCAATTCATTGGTGTTAACTTTCAATCTATCAAGATAAAAAAAAAAGACTTTTTATGAACAATTCGGTACACTTTATTTTTTAAAATCAGATTGTTTTGTATATGATTTATTTGTATTTCAATTACTTACTTTTTAGTATAAGAAGTGTTACCTAATATTGTCTGTTTATTTACATGGTATCAGTGTAGAATTAAAGTAAACCACTACTCCATACGTCATCAGCCTGATTGGTATAAACTACCCTCAACTGTGAAATGCGGTGGAAACACAAACCATGGGACCCATTACCTCCCTGCTTGGCACTCAGCATCAAGGGTTGGAATTGGGGGTTAAATCACCAAAAATGATTCCCGGCACGGCCACCGCTGCTGCTCACTACTCCCCTCACCTCCCAGGGGGTGATCAAGGGTGATGGGTCAAATGCAGAGAATAATTTCGCCACACCTAGTGTGTGTGTGACAATCATTGGTACTTTAACTTTAACTTTAACCACACACTTTTACCTATAGATCCAGGAACCAAAAATTCAAGTGGAAAAATACCTTTTGTGTGTGTCACTTTAAGAAAAAAAACATGTCACTGATAAAACTGCTGTCATTTGAATGTGAAGCGCCAAACTGTTTTTATTAGAAATAACTATTTTCCAGTATTTTCCAGTGACAGCTCGTATTGTAAGAAGAGTGGCGTGTTCCGTTTTTTGTCGCTAAGTGTGGGATAATTTTGACCGTATTGTGCCAAAACTTTATTTTCCTGTTTACTATTTGGCTCACTGACCAGAACTGCGTGTTACATATCCCATTCTGCAAAACTGTTATATTTTCGAACTATAAAATGCAATTTTAGTTGAAACTTAGTTGAAAGGCTGCTTCCCCCGCGACCCGATCTCGGTCGGATAAGCGGAAGAAAATGGATGGATCGATGGATAGTTTAAATTTTGTGTGAATACTTAAAAGTCGAAGCTGAACTGAAAAGCTAACAGTTACCATGCTATTCAGATAGTGTGGAGTAACTGAAAATATGACTCAACAACTACACAAATATATGACTCTGAGATTTATACCTGCAAAAATAGTTTAACATTCTAGCATGCAAACAATTACCATGTATCAAGTACCCAAATATATGACTCTGAGATTTACATCGACAAAAATAGCTAGAAAGCTAACATGCCAACAGCATCTGTCAAGTACCAAAATATATGACTCTGAGATTTATACGGTAAAAATTACTATAAAAGCTAGCATGCCAACAGTTAGCATGCTTCAAGTACCATTATATATAACATTGAGGTTTATACCCGTTAAAAAAGCATGCTAGCAGTTACCATGCGTCAATTAACAAAATATGACTCAGATTTATACCCGCAAAAATAGCTAAAAAAAAAAGTTAGCATGCTAACAGTTACAATGCATCTTGAACCAAAATACGACTGAGATTTATACCCCAAAACAGTTGTCCCCAACCACCGGGCCGTGGACCGATTGGTACCGGGCCGCACAAGAAAAAAACTTTAAAAAATAAAATAAAATATATATATTTTATTTTTTTATTAAATCAACATAAAAAACACAATATATACATTATATATCAATATAGATCAATACAGTCTGCAGGGATACAGTCCGTAAGCACACATGATTGTATTTCTTTATGACAAAAAAACAAACAAAAAATACTAGAGATGTCCGATAATATCGGCCTGCCGATATTATCGGCCGATATATGCGTTAAAATGTAATATCGGAAATTATCGGTATCGTTTTTTTTATTATCGGTATCGTTTTTTTAATTTATTTATTTTTTTAATTTTTTTTTTAATTTTTATTAAATCATCATAAAAAACACATGATACACTTACAATTAGTGCACCAACCCAAACAACCTCCCTCCCCCATTTACACTCATTCACACAAAAGGGTTGTTTCTTTCTGTTATTAATATTCTGGTTCCTACATTATATATCAATATATATCAATACAGTCTGCAAGGGATACAGTCCGTAAGCACACATGATTGTGCGTGCTGCTGGTCCACTAATAGTGCTAACCTTTAACAGTTAATTTTACTAATTTTCATTCATTACTAGTTTCTATGTAACTGTTTTTATATTGTTGTACTTTATTTTGTATTCAAGAAAATGTTTTTAATTTATTTATCTTATTTTACTAATTTTTTTAAAAAGTACCTTATCTTCACCATACCTGGTTGTCCAAATTAGGCATAATAATGTGTTAATTCCACGACTGCATATATCGGTTGATATCGGTATCGGTAATTAAAGAGTTGGACAATATCGGAATATCGGATATCGGCAAAAAGCCATTATCGGACATCCCTAAAAAATACTATACCCCCCCCAACCCCGCCCCCCCCCCCCCCCCCTAACAGTTAGCATGCATCAAGTAACAAAATATGACTCTGAGAGTTATACATGCAAAAATACCTATAAATAACAATAAAAGCTAGCATGCAAACAGTTAGTTTAAGTAAAACAAAAACGTGTCAATTACAATACAAAAGGGTATTATCGTTTCTTTAATTTGCCACAGTTGCTTTGTCTTATATTTGGGTCAACACGGCAATTAGCCAATGTTTTAAACACAAATCAACAAAACGCTAAAGAATGAAATTTTGATTGTTTTACATCCTCTGAGAACCGGTGTCCACTACAGTGGACATTTGGTCTTTTCCAAAAAAATATGCATAACACAAATGTCCACTGCAGTGGACACTGGCTGTCAGGAGGATAAACTGTACCACTCTGAATGCTAACCAACCCAACAGAACCAACTGCACTAATCTCATGTGATCCATGCTTTCCCTTTAAGAATGATTTTAGTTGAAGGGTAAATAAATGACTATCATTGATTTAAGGAAGCAGTCTCTTCTAGTTCAATCACTTTGTGCAGCACCAGTGGGAGCCTCATCGTTGACATCACTCCCTTTGCTCGTTCTCATTGTGAACTCTTGATTGCCTTTCAAAAGTTATTTTGCTCTGAAATATTGTACTTTTACTTTTGTGACATTCTCAGCCTTCCTTTACTGGCCTCGTCGCCACTCCACTTAGCCATTGCCTACACAGAATGCCTTTCAGCGTTCCCCAGACAGTAGGGGAGACCCTGAACTCCTTTTCAGCAGAGACTTTCCGCGTGTGGGAGGCGAGATCATGCAGGAGTCGGCCACTGAAAGCTTTCTCCCGGCGGTCAATCTTCCACAAAGCAGCGTGAGACGTTGCTGGTGTCAGAAGGCTGCTTCAGTTTCCATGCAGAATTTTTTTTTTTAATTGGTACAATCTTGAGTTTAGTGGATGAGAAAATATGAGTGTAAATATTATAAATCAGTTATTGTAGAAGCTGCCCTGAAATAACTGAAATCCAAGCAAGAGAACATAGCCCAAATCAAGGTCAAACCTACTTTTATCCTTACTACTATTTGATTTTATTTACCCTCCTTTAGCGGTTCCAGAGTGCTCAGACAAGAGAAGTGTTGGAGGCAAACAGGAAGTGGAAACAAAGAGTAAGAGCAAGGAACAGGAGAAAATAAAGAAACTAAGAAAACTAATGAAGTCCAAACTTTCATGTGAAATCATGACAGAAAACAATGTGAAATAAATATAAATCACCAATGAAATGGATAAATGAACATTTAAAGGCCTACTGAAATGAAATTTTTCTTATTTAACGGGGATAGCAGGTCCATTCTATTTGTCATACTTGCCATATTTTTCCTGAAAGGATTTAGTAGAGAACATCGACGATAAAGTTTGCAACTTTTGATCGCTGATAAAAAAGCCTTGCCTGTACCGGAAGTAGCGTGACGTCACAGGTTGTGGAGCGCCTCACATCTGCACTTTGTTTACAATCATGGCCACCAGCAGCGGGAGCGATTCAGACAGAGAAAGCGACGATTACCCCATTAGTTTGAGCGAGGATGAAAGATTTGTGGATGAGGAAAGTGAGAGTGAAGGATTAGAGGGCAGTGGAAGCGATTCAGATAGAGTAGATGCTGTGAGAGGCGGGTGGGACCTGATATTCAGCTGGGAATGACTAAAACAGTAAATAAAAACAAGACATATATATACTCTATTAGCCACAACACAACCAGGCTTATATTTAATATGCCATAAATTAATCCGCACAACAAACACCTCCCCCCTCCCGTCCATATAACCCACCAATACAACTCAAACCCGCACAACACACTCAATCCCACAGCCCAAAGTACCGTTCACCTCCGTAAAGTTCATACAGCACATATATTTCCCCAAAGTTACGTACGTGACATGCACATAGCGGCACGCACGTATTGGCAAGCGATCAAATGTTTGGAAGCCAAAGCTGCATACTCACGGTAGCGCGTCTGCTATCCAACTCAAAGTCCTCCTGGTTGTGTTGCTGCAGCCAGCCGCTAATACACTGATCCCACCTACAGCTTTCTTCTTTGTTGTCTCCATTGTTCATTAAACAAATTGCAAAAGATTCACCAACACAGATGTCCAGAATACTGTGGAATTTTGCGATGAAAACAGACAACTTAATAGCTGGCCACAATGGTGTCCCAATATGTCCGCACAATCCGTGATGTCACGCGCAAACGTCATCATACCGAGACGTTTTCAGCAGAATATTTCGTGGGAAATTTAAAATTGCACTTTACTAATCTAACCCGGCCGTATTGGCATGTGTTGCAATGTTAAGATGTCATCATTGATATATGAACTATCAGACTGCGTGGTCGGTAGTAGTGGGTTTCAGTAGGCCTTTAACATAGTAAACTGACTAGTTTGTTCCACGCAATCGAGACAAAATACAAAAAACTGCAATAATTTTGGCCCTCAAAAAGTGAATCATACCACAAGTGTGACTGCACTTGGACATGGTCATGGGGGAGAGTTCAGTTTGGAAGATTAACAAAATACCATTTTAGCCACATAGCCCCTCATATCCTTCTTAGAACCAGCGTCCTCTGCAGTGGACATTTGTTTTTGGTCTATTTCTTTTGTCTGAGTTACACATTTTTGGAAAATAACCTTGTAATGCAAAACCCAAATATCCACATCAGACGATGCTGGTTCTCAGCATGATATACTGCTCTTAAATACTGTAAATGCTACAATATATACAGTGCATACTTACAGCATGCATACGAAACATTGGCTTTATAGTCCGAATAGATTGTATCCCCATTACTTGCATCGTTAGCCACCCCTTACTATCATGTTTTTACTATTTAGAATGCACAGGGGAGAGAATCACGTGTGTTCTTGTCTCACATAAGGATTTTGGATGAGAAGTATAATTCCAATAAAAGTGCAGTTCCTTTTTAATAAGTAAAGCTCAGATTGGAGCTTGTACAGTAACATAAACAAATTGATTGATTTAATTTTTTTTTGTGATTTAAGGTTCTATACTAAATGGTCACTTTCCACAAGGGACCAAAACGGTTCCTGGAACACAAATGCAGATGGATTGTGATACCTCTGTGGCAGCTTGCAAGGAAGCCCCAGCATGCACCTGGACTGGTATCTTTGCACGGAGCAGTGCTAATATGTAGCGATCCCTTGGCTAAGCCCTTTATCGCAGTAATTAGCGGAATGTCTCTTAACGGCCGGAGGAGAAAGAGGCTTTAGAAGCGGCCGGGGCATGAGAAGCTGGGATGAGTGACGGGCTGACATAAAGACCTGGGATTTGTTTTACTGGAGTGTTACAGTAGTCATTAGTCAGGTGTCATCTTGTCTTTCAATGTGGAGCTTACTAGCTTTTGGGGTAAACACTTGACCCTTTTAAAGAACATGGATCATTCCGGAAAGAAAACTCCACTCCCTGGCTTCATGTGAGGATTGCCTTATCTTAAGTGGACCGCACGCATGGACCACCAGGGATGAACAGGGTTGGTTGTCACACCAATATCTAGTTGCTACAGAGGGCACACTCTCTCAATTTGAGGTAGGAACATTTACATAATTGGGATCACAGCTCACCTACATAGTCTTCTCTGGAGTAAAACTGCCTAACCTGAGGTGACAGGACGTCTTGTACATGATGATGACAAATGAATAAAGGACAGAAACTATACCAGTATTATTTAGGGATGGGTACTGTTTACATTTTAACCGATAGGGTACCAATTGCCGGAACCTGGGAATCAATGCCAGTACTCAATGGTACCGATTTACATTTGATACATTTGTGTGTGTTAATAAAATATTGTTTTTGAAAGTAAAATCTTTTTTTTTTTTGCAACCTTATGTTGTAAAACTTACCATTGTTGCTTGGAGGGACAAGTAGAAATGCTATCGACGGCTAGAACTTTTGTTAGAAAATGAGTTGGTTACACATTTCAAGCCAATTCCTCAAGCTTCAATGCACTGTCTCCTGAAAGATGTTTTAAAAAGTGCTCATTTCCCACTAAACAGCGTGACAACCATCCCCATTCCCGCATATTCGTTTTGGCACTTTTCAACTGTACGGCTCAAGATTGCTCATCTTCCGGTTCCAGTGTTGCCATGACGCCACTGTTCCTCCTTGGCGGCGGTTGCAAAAACAGCAACCATCAGGAGCACATGGAGCTCGGGAGTTTGGCTCAAGGTGGTTTTGATGCAGTCCCACTAGTTACTGTCTATTTGCTCGATGGCCTCACTGCTCCGTGAGCTGACAGCATAACAGTTTTACTGCTCTCGCCTGTGACACCGCCGCCGCACGCTGACTCATAGCGCCACAGAGAAATGCATTTATTCACCCAGAAACCAGACAAGTCAGTGTTGTGTTCGCCCTGGGGGGTGTTTTGTTTTGAAATTCTGGCCAGCCCAGATACAATTATTTTAATTATCCAGGAAATCATGGCCGTTTGGAGGTGAATGGCCGCCATGCGTCCTGGGCTCGGGAGCCTGCGGGGTTTTTATCTCTGTGTCGGAATCAGGTCCTATTTAGTTGTGCAGAAGCTCAGTGTGTGCCCACAGAAGACAAAACAATATTTTAGCTACCCGCCTAAGAGACAAACAATGTTTTGTAAATGTAACATCACATTGCTGTTAGTGTGTCTGTGTGAGAGGACGTAAGTGTGTTTACTCAAACAGGCAGCTCTAATGCGCCGTCTGCAGTCCTCACAGCATCTATGCAAATTGTCCTAAGGGACGCACCGTCTCGCTCTCCCGCGCACAAATATACACACACATCTAAACACACAACTTTGTTTTTACCATGAATGGAGCATCTGAGGGTGGGATGAACTCTCCCACCATTCAGCTAGAAAGAGATGACAAACAATGGGAAATACCAAGCTGACACATTTTGTTCGAGGAGGGTTTTTCAGCCTTCAGTATTTGGTTGTACGGTATACCGGTATTAGTATAGTACCGCGATACTAATGAATCATTTTCAGTACGATATCGTCTCTGAAATCATGACAGACACATGACACATTGTGACATTGCTGGTTTACGAGCAGAGGAGCATGTTCGGCGGCACACAATCACGGAGTACTTACAAGCAGACACAGTGTGTAGACAGACAAGGGAGAACGGAGGCATTTTGGTCTAAAAACTAAAGATAAAGGTGAAGTTATAGCACTGAAACGCCCTCAGGAAGAGGTGCTTTAAGACTAGCGGCTAACGTCCATCCACCGTCGGCAGTGTTTTAGCTAATTCTGAATCACTAATCCTGGTCTCCATGGCGACAAATAAAGTAAGTTTCTTACAAGTATCATCCCTGCAGGACGAGGAATAGCTAAAAATGCTTCACTACACACCGTAGATCACCGGCATCAAAATATAAACAAACACCATTGGTGGATCTGCACCTAAAATCCACTGTAATGATATCAAGATTTTTTTGTTAAAATAAAGCCAATAATGCAATTTTTTTGTGGTCCCCTTTATTTAGAAAAGTACCGAAAAGTACCGAAATAGTTTTAGTACCGGTACCAAAATATTGGTATCTTTACAACACTACTGCAGTATATCAATCAGTTTGTTCGATTAATCGAGTACCCGGGTAAAACACATTTTTAGGCCTCATTGCGTATTATGGGGGAAACACATTTTTTCCCGCTTATCATAACGTTCATTCTTTTTTTGGATAAATGCACATAAGTGTGTGAATGCTCCAAAGCATTCACAGATATGGTTTTTCAACTTCTTCTTCTTCTTCTTCACCAGGTTTGGCGCGCTCTACCTTCCACATTGTTCATCCCATTCAAACCGTTCCAACTTCAAACTATTCCGCCTATTCGGGAATCGCGGGCTTTCGCCTTGAGAAATTCCAAAAATTCCCAGATTTCCCAGAATTCCACGTTTTCCGGGACATTTTTCCCATTCAACGGGGGACGGCGTGGCGAGGTTGGGAGAGTGGCTGTGCCAGCAATCTGAGGGTTACTGGTTCAATCCCCACCTTCTACCATCCTAGTCACGTCCGTTGTGTCCTTGAGCAAGACACTTCACCCTTGCTCCTGATGGGCCTGGTTAGCGCCGTGCATGGCAGCTCCCGCCATCAGTGTGTGAATGTGTGAATGGGTGAATGTGGAAAATAGTGTCAAAGCGCTTTGAGTTCCTTAAAAAAGGTAGAAAAGCGCTATACAAGTACGACCCATTTACCATTTACCATTTACCATTCAAAATGAATTGGCCATTTTTCAAACTTTCCACCATTTCCACATTTTTCAACCGATTCAAACCTTTCTGCCTTCAACACGTTCCACCATCCTGGACATTTAAACTACCTTTTTCCAAGTTCAAAAAAATTTGAGGATTTTCCAGAATTCCTGGTTTTCCAAAGCCCTGTATCCACCCTTTTTTCTGGCGACTACTCCTCCCACATTTGTCGACCTATTTCAACCGTTCCACCGGCAAAACATTCCTCTTAATCAGGACAAAAAACTAAGTTGTTTTTTGAACTGGAAAAAATCATGGTTTCCCCAAAATTCCAGGAATTCCATAATACAATTTCTCAATTCAACATGTTACCACTTCAACATTTCTCCACCGATTTGAAAAATTCCAACACTAACCATTTCAACTCAATCAGACCATTCACGTTTTTTTACCATTTAAAAAAAAATTTCCGCTTTTCTCGAATTTCCCAATTTTTTGAAGAAATTCCCATTGAAATCAATTGGACATTCTTCAAAGTTCCACAACTCCCACATACCTCATCTGATTCAAACGGTTCCAACTTCAAAATATTAAGCCTGTTTGGGAATTGTTTGCTCTACTTCAAAAAGTAAAAAAAAAATTCAGGATATAATTTTAAATTCAGCACTGGAGCATTCACACACAATTCCTTCAGAGATTGCCTCATCTAGTCAACAACTTTTAAAAACATGTGTGCATGCATATATATATATATATATATATATATATATATATATACAAACCCCCGTTTCCATATGAGTTTGGAAATTGTGTTAGATGTAAATATAAACGGAATACAATGATTTGCAAATCCTTTTCAACCCATATTCTATTGAATGCACTACAAAGACAATATATTTGAAGTTCAAACTCATAAACTTTTTTTTTTTTTTGCAAATAATAATTAACTTAGAATTTCATGGCTGCAACACGTGCCAAAGTAGTTGGGAAAAGGGCATGTTCACCACTGTGTTACATGGCCTTTCCTTTTAACAACACTCAGTAAACGTTTGGGAACTGAAGAGACACATTTTTTAAGCTTCTCAGGTGGAATTCTTTCCCATTCTTGCTTGATGTACAGCTTAAGTTGTTCAACAGTCCGGGGGTCTCCGTTGTGGTATTTTAGGCTTCATAATGCGCCACACATTTTCAATGGGAGACAGGTCTGGACTACAGGCAAGCCAGTCTAGTACCCGCACTCTTTTACTATGAAGCCACATTGATGTAACACGTGGCTTGGCATTGTCTTGCTGAAATAAGCAGGGGCGTCCATGGTAACGTTGCATGGATGGCAACATATGTTGCTCCAAAACCTGTATGTACCTTTCAGCATTAATGGCGCCTTCACAGATGTGTAAGTTACCCATGTCTTGGGAACTAATACACCCCCATACCATCACAGATGCTGGCTTTTCAACTTTGCGCCTATAACACTCCGGATGGTTCTTTTCCTCTTTGGTCCACAGGACACGACATCCACAGTTTCCAAAAACAATTTGAAATGTGGACTCGTCAGACCACAGAACACTTTTCCACTTTGTATCAGTCCATCTTAGATGAGCTCAGGCCCAGCGAAGCCGACGGCGTTTCTGGGTGTTGTTGATAAACGGTTTTCGCCTTGCATAGGAGAGTTTTAACTTGCACCTACAGATTAGCGACCAACTGTAGTTACTGACAGTGGGTTTCTGAAGTGTTCCTGAGCCCATGTGGTGATATCCTTTACACACTGATGTCGCTTGTTGATGCAGCACAGCCTGAGGGATCGAAGGTCACAGGCTTAGCTGCTTACGTGCAGTGATTTCTCCAGATTCTCTGAACCCTTTGATGATATTACGGACCGTAGATGGTGACATCCCTAAATTCCTTGCAATAGCTGGTTGCGAAAGGTTTTTCTTAAACTGTTCAACAATTTGCTCACGCGTTTGTTGACAAAGTGGTGACCCTCGCCCCATCCTTGTTTGTGAATGACTGAGCATTTCATGGAATCTACTTTTATACCCAATCATGGCACCCACCTGTTCCCAATTTGCCTGTTCACCTGTGGGATGTTCCGAATAAGCGTTTGATGAGCATTCCTCAACTTTATCAGTATTTATTGCCACCTTTCCCAACTTCTTTGTCACGTGTTGCTGGCATCAAATTCTAAAGTTAATGATTATTTGCAAAAAAAATATATGTTTATCAGTTTGAACATCAAATATGTTGTCTTTGTAGCATATTCAACTGAATATGGGTTGAAAATGATTTGCAAATCATTGTATTCCATTTATATTTACATCTAACCCAATTTCCCAGCTCATATGGAACGGGGTTTGTATATAGTACAGTGTTCCCCCTATTCTGAAAAGTAGAAATGTATTTATTTGGAGATTTTTATAAATATTACATGCATATTACAATTTAAGTCTTTCTAAGCCCTCCACACAACTTATACCCATGCTTATAAACTCTCCCTATGCTCTTAAAACACTTCAAGAACTGTAAAACCAAAGTCATTGAATGACCACTCAATGTTCAATGTACAGTACTCAATGGTGCTTTAAAATGGAGTGACATAGTGAGCGAACCGCAAAGTGGCGAGGGAACAAAAAAAAGAAACACATACATTCCAGTGCTTGGAATTTCACAAATAACTCTTGGTATACCTCTGCAATACACCAACTATAAGCATGTGCAGCAGAAATTGTTTTATTATTCATAGAATTGCAGAATTTTGGTTGCTTTATTTTTAAGTTGAATTATTGACATTATACAGTATGTAGCTTTCTACTTTTGTCTTTATTCGATTTGGTATTTGGTAATAAATCAGCTTTTTCTCATCACGTTATGAAATTTTGCTCTATTGTTTCCTTTTCTGTTGTTTGTTTATTTCAGCTCTACATTATTTCCAATAAAATGATTGTTTCCAATAAAAATGGGCCGATAAAAAATGAGCCGTGTGCCGCAAATGCTGTTTAATGCACACACTCCGGTGCTTGGCGATGTGCCCTGCCTCCCTTGATCTCTGTCTCTCTGTACTAAACCGAAGGCATGCCTATAAAAATAATCTGAATATAAAAGCATGTACAAGTAACTTTTTAATACTGGCAATTAACAACACTAAAATGTGTTGCAAAACGTACCTTTGTATTCCGTTTTTGAGGGGGTCATATATTATTTCAGTTGTGTGTTGGGATGCAGAGACAGCAGGCGAAGTGCAGGTAGAAACCCTTTTGTTAAGGAAAACAGTGCAGCAAGGAAGTGCACAATAGGCAAACGGGCGTACGTAGCACGAAGAAAAAACGAAAGGAGAGGGCTTGGTCGTAAAAAAAAGTGTCCTGATTGGCAATCAGGGACAGGTGTGTCCTGATTGCCAATCAGGTACAAGTGACGGAGCCAGCGCTCAGACTAAACTACCGTGGTTTTTAATCACTGATCCTCTTTTGGATCACTCTAACAACTAAAACATGCTCAAAACATGCTACAATCGACTGCACAGTTCCTGTTTTCATAATAAAAGCGCTGCTCCATCCTGCCTGCGCTAACAAAATAAGTGTCTAAGAAAGGTAGTGCACAAAAGCTAGCAAGCTACAGAGTTTCCCGTCAGTGTATTTTTTGTAAAATGTATAAAAACGAGTATGGAAGCTGGACAAATAAGATGTCAAAAACCAATATTTTTCATGTTGTATTGGACAGAAAAGAGGACTTTTTCTTTCTCTTCCACAATGTAAGTCATCAAAATCAGGTAATACACCAACTTATATTCTTGTCTTCATAAAAGAAGGGAATCTATGCTTGTAATGCTATTAAAACACCTCGAACATGTTAGCAAACACGTTAAAATAAATACATGTAAATTATAAATATAATGAATATATATATATATATATATATATATATATATATATATATATATATATATATATATATATATATAGTCGTGGTCAAATATTTACATACACTTGTAAAGAACATAATGTCATGGCTGTCTTGAGTTTCCAATAATTACTACAACTCTTATTTTGAAAAAGTGCCTTATTGCAGTGAAACTTGCCAAGGGACATGTAACCAAATATTAACATTGCTGTATGTATACTTTTTGGTCACATTTTCAGTAGACCCAAACTTCATGAATGTTTTTGTGACCAACAAGTATGTGCTCCAATCACTCTATCACAAAAAATAAGAGTTGTAGAAATTATTGGAAACTCAAGACAGCCATTACATTATGTTCTTTACAAGCGTATGTAAACTTTTGACAAGGACTGTATATATATATATCAATCAATCAATCAATGTTTATTTATATAGCCCTAAATCACAAGTGTCTCAAAGGGCTGTACAAGCCACAACGACATCCTCGGTACAGAGCCCACATACGGGCAAGGAAAACTCACCCCAGTGGGACGTCAATGTGAATGACTATGAGAAACCTTGGAGAGGACCGCGTATGTGGGTAACCCCCCCCCCCCCCCTCCCCCCCTCTAGGGGAGACCGAAAGCAATGGATGTCGAGTGGGTCTGATATAATATTGTGAAAGTCCAACACATCAGCGAGAGTCCAGTCCATAGTGGGGCCAGCAGGAACCATCCCGAGTGGAGACGGGTCAGCAGCGATGAGATGTCCCCATCTGATGAACAGGCTAGCGGTCTGGAGCAGAGTAGAAAAGAAAAGAAAAGAAACGGCAGATCAACTGGTCTAAACTGGGAGTCTATTTAAAGGCTAGAGTATACAAATGAGTTTTAAGATGAGATTTAAATGCTTCTACTGAGGTAGCATCTCTAACTTTTACCGGGAGGGCATTCCATAGTATTGGAGCCCGAATAGAAAACGCTCTATAGCCCGCAGACTTTTTTTGGGCTCTGGGAATCACTAATAAGCCGGAGTTCTTTGAACGCAGATTTCTTGCCGGGACATATGGTACAATACAATCGGCAAGATAGGCAGGAGCTTGACCGTGTAGTATTTTATACGTAAGTAGTAAAACCTTAAAGTCGCATCTTAGGTGCACAGGAAGCCAGTGCAAGTGAGCCAGTATAGGGGTAATATGATCAAACTTTCTTGTTTTTGTCAAAAGTCTAGCAGCCGCATTTTGTACCATCTGTAATCTTTTAATGCTAGACATAGGGAGGCCCGAAAATAAAACGTTACAGTAATCGAGACAAGATGTAACGAACGCATGGATAATGATCTCAGCATCGCTTGTGGACAAAATGGGACGAATTTTAGCGATATTACGGAGATGAAAGAAGGCCGTTTTAGTAACACTCTTAATGTGCGACTCAAACGAGAGAGTTGGGTCGAAGATAATACCCAGATTCTTTACCGAGTCGCCTTGTTTAATTGTTTGGTTGTCAAATGTTAAGGTGGTATTTTTAAATAGATGTCGGTGTTGAGCAGGACCGATAATCAGCATTTCCGTTTTCTTAGCGTTGAGTTGCAAAAAGTTAGCGGACATCCATTGTTTAATTTCATTAAGACACGCCTCCAGCTGACTACAATCCGGCGTGTTGGTCAGCTTTAGGGGCATGTAGAGTTGGGTGTCATCAGCATAACAGTGAAAGCTAACACCGTATTTGCGTATGATGTCACCTAGCGGCAGCATGTAAATACTAAAGAGTGCAGGGCCAAGAACTGAACCCTGGGGAACTCCGCACGTTACCTTAACATAGTCCGAGGTCACATTGTTATGGGAGACACACTGCATCCTGTCAGTAAGATAAGAGTTAAACCAAGACAAGGCTAAGTCTGTCATCCCAATACGCGTTTTGATACGCTCTAATAAAATATTATGATCAACAGTATCGAAAGCGGCGCTAAGATCAAGAAGCAGCAACATAGATGAAGCATCAGAATCCATCGTTAGCAATAGATCATTAGTCATTTTTGCGAGGGCTGTCTCCGTAGAGTGATTTGCCCTGAAACCGGATTGAAAAGGTTCACAGAGATTGTTAGACGATAAGTGTTCATTTAGCTGCTGTGCTACAATTTTTTAGAGGATTTTCGAGATAAACGGAAGGTGGGACACCGGCCGGTAGTTTACCAGGAGATCAGGATCGAGGTTAGGTCTTTTGAGTAGAGGATGAATAACCGCTTTTTTGAATGCTAGGGGAACAGTGCCAGAGGAAAGTGATACGTTTATAATATTTAATACTGATGGACCTAATAATACAAAAAGCTCCTTGATAAGTTTCCCAGGAATTGGGTCAAGTAAACATGTTGTTTGTTTTGTCCCATTTACACATTTTAACAATTTCTCCAATGTTATTTCATCAAAGAGAGAGAAACTATTTTGGAGGGCAGTGTCCGTCGTATATACAGTCGTATTTGTGTTAATAGAACCCAGTTGTAGCTGAGATGCATTGTCTTTAATCTCTTTTCTAATGACTTCAATTTTCTTATTAAAGAAATTCATAAAGTCATCTGCTGAGTGGGTGGAGCTACTGGGAGAAGTCCCTTGTTGGGTTAGCGATGCTACCGTACTAAACAGAAATTTAGGATCATTTTTGTTGAGGTGGATGAGATTTGAGTAATATTTAGCTTTAGCTGAGGTAAGCATGCGTTTAGAAGTTATTAAACTATCACACCATGCTTGATGGAAAACCTCAAGTTTAGTCGCACGCCATTTGCGTTCCAGCTTTCTACATGATAATTTCTGGGCTTTAGTTTCTTCTGTAAACCATGGGGTACGCCTTTTAGGGGCCCTTTTTAGCTTTAGCGGTGCTACAATATCAATGGTGTCGCGCAGGGCGTCATTAAAGTTGTTAGTGAGGTTATCAATAGAGCCCACATAATTTGGGAATGGTGCCATTACCGAAGGCAGTAGGTCAGTAAGAGTCGTCGTTGTGGCAGCATTAATGTTGCGGGTGCTATAGTAGTTATTATTATTATTATTAGTTTGTTGACAATGAGTCAGAACTTCGAATTTTATAAGGTAATGGTCGGACATTACTTTAGTGTACGGGAGTATCGTAACTTTAGAGGTGGTGACACCCCTGACAAGCACTAGATCTATTGTATTACCGTTGCGATGCGTGGGTTCATTTATTATTTGTGTAAGACCACAGCTATCAATTATAGTCTGGAGCGCCACGCATGGAGGGTCCGATGGGGTATTCATATGGATATTAAAGTCCCCCATTATGATTATATTGTCGGCGTGCGTCACTAGATCGGCAACAAACTCTGAGAATTCACTGATGAAGTCCGAATAGGGCCCAGGGGGGCGGTAGATAACAGCCAGGTGGAGAGGCAGCGGTGTGACAAACCTCAAAGTGAGCACCTCAAACGAGTTATATTTATTATTTAGGTTAGGTGTAAGATTATAGTTTTCATTGTATATTAGTGCGACACCCCCTTCCCTTTTAAGAGGTCTGGCAACATGTGTATTGGTATAGCCAGGAGGAGATGCTTCATTTAGCGCAAACAAATCGTCTGGTTTGAGCAAGGTCTCGGCGAGACCAACGACGTCAAGTTTGTTGTCTCTAATGACTTCATTAACTAATAACGTTTTGGAAGATAATGATCTTATGTTTAAAAAGCCCATATTATAGGTAGTGGGCTGTTTTGAGGATTGTTTGTTGAAATTATCCGAAGTAGCAATATTAATAATGTTGCGTTTATTATGCGTATTGCACTTTAAATAGTTTCGACCATATCTAGGAATTGATACGACGGGGATATTCAAAGATTGTTTGCTTGATGTTGCGATAAACTGAACGCATCATAGTTAGCTACCTCGGTACAATGTATGTCTGCCTCTGACACGGTCACAAAAGAAAAAACATTATGTGAGTTGTGTTTTATTCTAAGAGAATTGCTATGTGTGCAGGGATTATCCAGCCTGACGCCGGCTAGTTCTAGTTTAAATGGCTTCTTACCCGGAGACTCCACGTTTCTTTGGTTAGCTTTTCTCTTTGTTGTTAGCCCAGCTCGGCATCCCCGCTTCTGCTTCCGCTCGCACCGCCTATGTCGTCTCCATTGGCGGTCACCGCTAGCACTTGACTCCGCTGCTACAAAGGCCGCTCGATGTAGCCCACGAAGTATTCCCATGCTAGCGAGGAGGTCCACCGTACATGCATCTTTCAGTCTATAACGACCCGATCCATCCACATCCAGAATTGTCTGTCGGTCATATGTGATCACAGAGTGTTCACGCTTTGAGCCAGCCATGAAATTGACAGAAATGACCGGTGTTTTTTGCCAAATCGCTCTACACTCCCAAGAGCGTTAGCAGAGCCGCTGCATTCTCATGCGATGCGCCGCCATACGTATATATATATATATATATATATATACTTTATGTATATACATATATATATATATATATATATATATATATATATATATATATATATATATATATATATATATATATATATATATATATATACTTTATGTATATACATATATATATATATATATATATATATATATATATATATATATATATATATATATATATATATATATATATATATATATATATATATATACTTTATGTATATACATATATATATGTATATATATATATATATATATATATATATATATATATATATATATATATATATATATAATGTGTGTGTATTTATTTATTATATTTATAATTTATATTTATTTATTTTAACATTTTTGATAACATGTTCGAGGTGTTTTAATAAAAATACAAGCATAGATTCCCTTCTTTTATGAAGAAAATAATATAAGTTGGTGTATTACCTGATTCTGATGACTTGCATTGATTTGAAGCTGCACCGCTTGATGGATTGTACTGTGCGTCAACATAGGGGTACTATTATGGTGTGTGTATAAGGTAAGACATATTATCTGCTGTTTTGTTTCGCAATATTATGCAAAAGCAACTTTTCTTACCTTCTAGTACCTGTTTATCTGTATTTGGGAGTCCTGAAAAATTGCGCCCGTCCGCCTTTGTAGCCCGTGACGACTTCGTAGTCCATAAGCTTCTTCTTTTTCTCTATCTTCTTATGTGACATTCATCTTTCACTGTTGGCATTTCTAATATAAAGTAGTGTAAAGTTCTTACTTATATCTGTCAGTAAACTCGCCATGAAAGCGCTAAAACATACGCTGCCGAAGGTGAGCCACGTAAATAAGACCGCCCACAAAACAACGCATCCGGAAGCGACTGTCAGAAAGCGGATTGAAGAAGATCTGTAAAACATAATCGATGCAACATTTTGACCAAAGAACCACCGTTACATGTTATGTAGACCACAAGGAAGTGTTTTCCATTGAGAAAAAAACTATAATAATTAGGGATGTCCGATAATGGCTTTTTGCCGATATCCGATATTCCGATATTGTCCAACTCTTTAATTACCGATACCGATATCAACCGATACAGATATCAACCGATATATGCAGTCGTGGAATTAACACATTATTATGCCTAATTTGGACAACCAGGTATGGTGAAGATAAGGTACTTTTTAAAAAAATTAGTAAAATAAGATAAATAAATTAAAAACATTTTCTTGAATAAAAAAGAAAGTACAACAATATAAAAACAGTTACATAGAAACTAGTAATGAATGAAAATTAGTAAAATTAACTGTTAAAGGTTAGTACTATTAGTGGACCAGCAGCACGCACAATCATGTGTGCTTACGGACTGTATCCCTTGCAGACTGTATTGATATATATTGATATATAATGTAGGAACCAGAATATTAATAACAGAAAGAAACAACCCTTTTGTGTGAATGAGTGTAAATGAGGGAGGGAGGTTTTTTGGGTTGGTGCACTCATTGTAAGTGTATCTTGTGTTTTTTATGTTGATTTAATAAAAAAAAACAAAAAAAAACGATACCGATAATAAAATAACCGATAACGATAATTTCCGATATTACATTTTAACGCATATATCGGCCGATAATATTGGCAGGCCGATATTATCGGACATCTCTAATAATAATATGACTCCTTTAATACGCCCTATAATCCGGTGCGCCTTATATATGAACAAAGATCTAAAATAGACCATTCATCGGCAGTGCGCTTTATAATCCGGTGCGCCCTATGGTCCGGAAAATACGATATATAT
This sequence comes from Entelurus aequoreus, assembly GCF_033978785.1. NCBI lineage: Eukaryota > Metazoa > Chordata > Actinopteri > Syngnathiformes > Syngnathidae > Entelurus > Entelurus aequoreus. The sequence goes on along the minus strand of NC_084738.1, from coordinate 42,934,962 downwards.
ATGAAGATAAGGTAGATCACCTCGACTTGGTCATTTGAAAAGTAGCTTGCCTGCTGAAAAAGTGTGGGCACCCCTGATTCATCCTGTAAGCACATGCCTTATCTTTGGGGCCCCTGTTCAGTTACCTAACCTTGTTGCTGAATTATTATTTTGTATCAGTTTTTTTGGTAGTTAGCGAGATAGCACTAAACATGTGTAAAATACATTTGTTGTAAAAAGGTAGGACATTTGCAGACAAAAGAATCTGACAGTTGCATGCAGACTGGGTACAAGTGATCATTCAGGTGGGTTTGTTTTTGCTGCTAGCTTTTCCCGCGTTGTTATTGGCTTCATTGTCAAGTTTCAGGTGTCTGACTTTGAATCTCCTCCAGACTGCAAGAGGCACAAATAATTTCATTTTCTCCATTGCAAGCTTGCCAAACATCTAATGCAGGACCACGTAAAACACACCTGTGCCAATTGCACTGCACAAACACACGTGATGATCATGGTGATGATGATGATGGTCCTACTGTGTCCATCCCTCGGCTGGAGTCTGCAGTTTTTTAAACTTGACCAAAGTCACTTCAATAACACACACACACACACACACACACACACACACACACACACACACACACTCCCCTGTTTCGCCTCCTGCAACACACTGATAAGAACCGTTGTCTCGGCCTGACTTTCTCTTACTGTCTTTTTTTGCTCTTTTTTTCCCCACACTTATTTTATGTAATTATTGTATCCTCACCATCTTTCTTTGCCCCTGTACAGTATATCTAAGGTCATATATTAAAATAGTTGAATGTGATTTTATGCAAAACAACATGGTAATAATTGAGGTAAATAGCCAACGGGATACCAGTGTTCACCACAGGGCGGCAATCTATTTATTGTAATCGTCAAATTTGCTTAATTGACAGACACTCTCAAAATATCTTCTCTGGATTTGTCACAACACCACTACTTGAGGCAACAATTGCTAAGTTGGGAATAATGATTCCACCTGCTTTGTCTTCTTATTCTCTGGCAGACAAGGTGTGTTTTGATGTGTTTTTGAGAGGGCAAACAGGTGTCAAATATACCCATGACTGTCCAAATTAATTACATGAAATTATTGTATGGGAAATATTGTGTTTGTCCGTGGCCATGCATTTCTGTTTTTATGCAAGGAGAATATTTATACGGAATTACAGTGGAAGCCATGCTGTACCACTGCCAGCACAAAAATATTTGTCCGTACTGGCACCTTGTCGCCGAATACAAACTATTCTGTCAAATCACACACCTTCATCAAAATAGCGACTTTTGTTTAGGCTAGAACCAAATATCCATTTAGGGCTTATTTCTTAAGGAGGATTTTTGTTACAGAATAGGAACTTTTCCATTGCAAACCCACATCAAGAACCAATCAAGTTCGGAACTGCAGGTTTAAATGCATGCTGGCTCAAATAATTAACATTTTAGTACAGTAACCACAAACATGAATATATTCATAATCAATCAATCAATCAAATTGTATTTACAAAGCTTTTTTCAGGAATAGAAATGCAACACAAAGTGCTTTACAAAGTTAAAACAATACCCTGGTGACCCATATCCCCCATTATCACATACGTACGCACGGATACAGATACTAAACACAAAAGCACACACACACACACACACACACACACACACACACACACACACACACACACACACACACACACACACACACACACACACACACACACACACACACACACACACAACATACACACACATGCAACTATTTGGACCAATGATTGCATACCTGAGTACAGAGGAGACATGTGAGTAAACACTATCACAGGAGCCATCTGCACCAGGAGGTCATCAGACCATGGCCACCAGGACGCTGACACAAAAGCGCCCCCACAAGCACGGCCGATAACTCCTGAGGCAGATGGCTCATCTGAGGACCGTTGGAAAATAAAAATAATAAAACTTGCAAAATAGTAAGAACCATGTGTAGAGATAAAGAATAAAATACAAGTAAGACATATGAAGATTGATAGAAAATAATTAAACATATATATATATATATTACATAAATATATATATGGAGTAAATAAATAATACATAAATAAAACTAAATACAATCTTGCATAACTAATAGGATAAAAAGTAAAATACAAATGACTTCAATAAAATAATTAATATCAGGTAAAAGCCAAATCAAAAAGGTGGGTCTTAAGCCTGCTCTTAAAAACATGAATGTTCTCTGCAGCCCTGAGGTCCTCCGGCAAGCTGTTCCATAGATGGAGGCCATACTGGTGGGAAGATGCCATCCCTTGACTTTGTGTCCTGACTTTTGGAGTAATTATGAGATGAGTGCCGGAGGATCTCAGGGCTCGAGAATGTTCATAGGGTAAAAGCAAATCTGAAAGATAAGAAGACCCAATACCATAAAAACATTTATGAACCATAAGAAGAACCTTAAAATTGATCCTGAAACACACGGGGAGCCAATGCAGAGATTTTAAAACTGGTGTAATGTGAGCCCGCCTTCTGGTCTTCGCCAGGACACGTGCCACTGAATTTTAGAGTAATTGTAAAGGTGCAATAACCTTTTTAGGAAGACCAGAAAGCAGGGCGTTACAATAATCTATACGACTTGTAATAAAAGCATGCGTTAGTGTCTCCGTGTTGCCCTGAGAGAGAATTGGGCGAACTCTATATTCTTAAGATGATAAAAACCTACTTTTGTTATATTCTTTACATGTGGTATAAAACTAAGGTCAGAGTCGAAAATGAAGCCCAGTTTTGTCACTTGTAGTGATGGAGTTAGAGACAAGGATTGTAGTTTTGATATGTGTTTCTCTCTCAGGGACTCAGGGCCGATCAATAAGACTTCAGTCTTGTCCTGGTTCAGCTGTAAAAAGAAGATTGTATAACAATAGATAATAGAAGATTGTATTCACGTTTTCCACATGAATGCTAATTTAGTAGATTTGAGAATCTGTGTAAAGGTCACAAGGTTAATGACAGTTGTAGTAAAAACTGAACTTCTCCAATTGTTCCTCAAAATGCATTTTATTGCCAAGCGCTGCTGTCTTTTATTATTATTAATATTTGTTAGATTTATTATAGGTTGCTACTTTTGTTAGGTTGTTATGCTGTATTTTATTTGCTGATCGTCTGCTGAGTTTTCCTGAATTTCATTGTGGATAGAAAAATTAAATTACTGTAGAAAGCAATGCTTATCAAAAGTTTGTTTTATTGTTGTTGTGTTTTGCTGTTACAAGTTATCGTATTACTTGTACCCTTCTGGAATGGATTATTTTGTGGGTTGTGTCTTTCAGTACAAATCATTGCCAGTAAAAAATGGTTTTAGCTTCATTCGATTGATAGTTTAATTTGTATAATCACAGAGATGTGATTCAAAGGATGGTGTAGGTGTGTGTGCTGCGGTACAACCTTTCTATTCAACAGCTTTCTTTAGTTCCGCCAACCTTCAAGCTTTTGGCCCTGCATTTTAAATTTGGTGGTCTTCTTATCCAATGAAAGATCTGTGAGATGGTGCTACAAGGCCCCATTTCAAATTCACCGATTCTTTGATCAAAAGCAGTGGGAGAGGTTTAAAGATCTTTTTCGAGCGATGATGCAAAAGTGCGTCAACAAGCGAGGTGGCGAGCAGAGAGAGCCAAAAAAAAGCCCATTGAAAAGACAAAATCAATGCCGCAAAATCCGTGACTTGTTCACACACAGCTGGTCACAGTGATGGGAAAATTTGCTTCTTCTCTCCAGTATTGAGCATTTTTTTAGGGTCTCCGCTTCAAGTGTTGCTAAAACAAATAAATACAATACATCATGTTTATTGTATTAATTCCTATACACACGTACCTAAGAGCGCGCCTAAGTATAAATTTTATTTGTGTACATACAGTGCACCTGGAAAGTATTCACATCGCTTTACTTTTTCAACATTTTGTTACGTTACAGCTTTATTCCAAAATGCTCCACACATTATCCCATAATGACAATGTGACAAGTTTTTTTTGTGTTTTTTTTTACATGTTAGCAAATAAATAACTAAAACAAATGAAATAAAAAAATCACATGTACATATGTATTCACAGCCTTTGCTCAATACTTTGTTGATGCACCTTTGGCAGAAATTACAGTCTGTTTGAAAATGATGCCACAAGCTTGGCACACATATCTTTGGGCAGTTTTGACCCATTCCTCTTTGCAGCAACTCTCAAGATCCATCAGGTTGTATGAGGAACGTTGGTTTTTATGCAGGATGTCTCTGTACATTGCTGCATTCATCTTAGTCTCGTCAGGGAGGTGACCAAGAACCATACTTGCCAACCTTGAGACCTCAGAATTAGGGAGATATTCAAAAGGGAGGGACTTCATATATACACTTGTCCCTCTAATTTTTCATGTGTGTGAGCATACACAAAAAACTCCCTGAGCGTTTAGTGGAGCATATATTGTGTTTCATGAGCTACTGGTATTGTATGTCTGGGTGGGAGTTCTGCTTTGGAAATAATTCGTACCCCTTTCAGAGATTACCTTCCTACTCCTTTTCGGATGTGCTGTAATGACACAACTGGAAATATGTGATGCATTACATTGTATCATATGCATGTTCGAAATAAACTGAAACTGAACTGAACATTTAGTTCCCCTCAAACCATTCGCATGTTGCACAATGAGATGTAAGCATAGGCTAAAGTGTACATTGCTGTGACTTTCTGTAAATTTCTGTCTGTAAAAAATATATTTTTGTTAGCGTTAATATTAATCTAGTCACAGCATTTCATGATTAATATCCATAAATTAAAGGCCTACTGAAATGAATTTTTTTAATTTAAACGGGGATAGCAGATCTATTCTATGTGTCATACTTGATCATTTCGCGATATTGCCATATTTTTGCTGAAAGGATTTAGTATAGAGCAACGACGATAAAGATCGCAACTTTTGGTATCTGATAAAAAAAGGCTTGCCCCTACCGGAAGTAGCGTGACGTAGTCAATTGAACATATACGCAAAGTTCCCTATTGTTTACAATGATGGCCGCATGAAGTGAGAGAGATTCGGACCGAGAAAGCGACAATTTCCCCATTAATTTGAGCGAGGATGAAAGATTTGTGGATGAGTAAAGTGCAAGTGAAGGACTAGTGGGGAGTGGATTTGATTCAGATAGGGAAGATGCTGTGAGAGCCGGGGGTGACCTGATATTCAGCTGGGAATGACTACAACAGTAAATAAACACAAGACATATATATACTCTATTAGCCACAACACAACCAGGCTTATATTTAATATGCCACAAATTAATCCTGCATAAAAACACCTAAGTGTTTGTTATGCTAGCTCCTAGCTCCTATGCTAGCTCCTAGCTCCTAGCTCCATATAAGCCGCCAATCCAATTCAAACACCTGCACAACACACACAATCACTCAGCCCAAAAGACCGTTCACCTAACCCAAGGTTCATAAAGCTTATATATTTAAACAAAGTAACGTACGTGACGCGCACATACTGGCAAGCGATCAAATGTTTGGAAGCGCAGCTGCTACTCACGGTACCTGATATTCAGCTGGGAATGACTAAAACAGTAAATAAACACAATACATATATATACTCTATTAGCCACAACACAACCAGGCTTATATTTAATATGCCACAAATTAATCCTGCATAAAAACACCTAGGTGTTTATGCTAGCTTCTAGCTCCTCTGCTAGCTCCTAGCTCCATAGAACACGCCAATACAATTCAAACACCTGATCAACACACACAATCACTCAGCCCAAAAGACCGTTCACCTAACCCAAGGTTCATAAAGCTTATATATTTAAACAAAGTTACGTACGTGACGCGCACGTACGTGCAAGTGATCAAATGTTTGGAAGCCAAAGCTGCATACTCACGGTAGCACGTCTGCGTCTTTGTCATGCAAATCAAAGTAATCCTGGTAAGAGTCTGTGTTGTCCCAGTTCTCTACAGGCGTCTGTGTATCGAAGTCAAAAGTCCTCCTGGTTAGAGTCTCTGTTATCCGAGTTCTTCGATCTTGACTGCATCTTTCAGGAATGTAAACAATGAAACACCGGCTGTGTTGTGTTGCTGCTGACTTCCTTCGCAAAATACGTCCGCTTTGCACCGAGAACTTTCTTCTTTGCTTGCTCAGCTTCTTTCTCCATAATGCAATGAACATAATTGCAACAGATTCACCAACACAGATGTCCAGAATACATCCAGAATGAGATGAAAACAACTATTTCGTATTGGCTTCAATGTGGAAGCCATACCTGTGTTCTACTGGCTACGTCACACGCATACGTCATCCTCAGAGGCGTTTCGAACCGGAAGTTACCCGGGACATTTAAAATTGCACTTTATAAGTTAACCCGGCCGTATTGGCATGTGTTGCAATGTTAAGATTTCATCATTGATATATAAACTATCAGACTGCGTGGTCGGTAGTAGTGGGTTTCAGTAGGCCTTTAACATTATTGATAAATGGCAGTAGAATAAGCCCATATCTGAGTGAGGAGTCATCGTGTAACAACCTGGAATTGACGCTTTGTGTGGTGTTGGAGTTGTTTAACTTTTTGTGTGTCCATAAATGCATCAGTGGCTAAGTGCCTTGAGTGCGTGTGTTGGTGCAGGTGAAAGAGAGCGAGCGGCTCCTGTTGATAAGACATATGACAAAAATTTGGTTTAAGCCTGGTTTGTACGGCAGACAATGACCAGTTTTGGTCGATAGAAGTTTTTTATTAATGTTTTTGATGTGGAATTTAGTTTTGCTGCTGAAAGCTTCCCAACAGACGTTTCAATAATTGAACAGTGTTGACAATCATAGTTATCGGTTATAGCCGCTTGTTGTCACCTGTCACCTACAGTTGCATTGCAAAATCAAACAGAATAAATAGTTATGTGTTTAATTTGTTCAGACGGAATTAGATTTTGTGCGCGGCATAGATTTGCTGTGCGCAGAAGACGCGTGAGCAGTGCACAATTGCGCCGGCGCGCGCCTAAGAGGGAATTTTGGTAGCAATATTGTTGTCCGGGTGGAAATTTGTGAGAATGTTGGCCCCTGGAGTCTTTTGTGAAGGACATAGAACTTCCAGACTCTCCTGGGAAAATCGGGAGGGTTGGCAAGTATGCCAAGAACCTGATGGTCACTCTGTCAGAGCTATAGTATTCCTTTGTGGAGAGAGAACCTTTCAGAAGGACAACCATCTTTACAGCGATCTTCCGAACAAACCTGTAAGGTATAGGGGTCAGACATAAGCCATTTCTTCGTAAAAAGTTAGCCAAAGTGCACCTGAAAGACTCTCAGACCATCAGAAACAATATTCCTTGTCTGATGAGACACAGATTGAACTCTTTGGTGTGAATGCCAGGCGTCATGTTTGGAGGAAACCAGGCACCGGTCATCACCAGGCCAATACCATCTGTACAGTGAAGCATGGTGGTGGCAGCATCATGCTGTGGGGATGTTGTAGTGGCAGGAACTGGGAGACTATTTAGAATAGAGGGAAAGGTGAAAGCAGCAATGAACAGAGATTTCCTAGATAAAAAACAATGCTTCTCATCCAACCTGATGGAGCTTGCAAAGTGCTACAAAGAGGAATGGGCGGAACTGTCCAAAGATAGGTGTGCCAGGCTTGTGGCATCATGTTCAAAAAGACTTGAGGCTGTAATTGCTGCCAAAGGTGCATCAACAAAGTATTGAGCAAAAGCTGTGAATACTTATGTACAGGATATTTTTTTTAAATTCTTTATTTTTGAAAAATTAGCTTTTTTTTTTTTTTTTTAAAAAGTGCCATATCTAGTTATGTGGCCAGAAATGGTACTGGGACGGCGTGGCGAAGTTGGTAGAGTGGCTGTGCCAGCAATCGGAGTGTTGCTGGTTACTGGGGTTCAATTCCCACCTTCTACCTTCCTAGTCACGTCCGTTGTGTCCTTGGGCAAGACACTTCACCCTTTGCCTCTGATGGCTGCTGGTAGCGCCTTGCATGGCAGCTCCCGCCATCAGGGTGTGAATGTGTGTGTGAATGGGTAAATGTGGAAATACTGTCAAAGCGCTTTGAGTACCTTGAAGGTAGAAAAGCGCTATACAAGTACAACCCATTTATCATTTATTTATTTACTGCAATCACGGTCACAATGATGTAGTCCCCTCCCACTCTCCATGACTGAGGTTGCCAGATACGTAGCCAAATCCAAATCTTACTCCAAGGAACTTCAAATGGCAATCGACAAGTCCTACGGTGTAGGTTTATCTTGTTTATGCTTCTTGCAAGATGGTTTACTAAGTAATTATTAGGGGTTTGGGAAAAAATCGATTCGAATTCGAACTGCGATTCTCCCGTTGTGCGATTCAGAATCGATTCTCATTTTAAAAAAATCTTTTTTTTTTTTCCTTTTTTTTTCCTTTTTTTTTTTTTTCATTAATCAATCCAACAAAACAATACACAGCAATACCATAACAATGCAATCCAATTCCAAAACCAAACCCGACCCAGCAACACTCAGAACTGCAATAAACAGAGCAATTGAGAGGAGACACAAACACGACACAGAACAAACCAAAAGTAGTGAAACAAAAATGAATATTATCAACAACAGTATCAAAATGAGTTACAATTTCAACATAGCAGTGATTAAAAATCCCTCATTGACATTATCATTAGACATGTATAGAAAAAAAAAAAAAAAAAGAACAATAGTGTCACAGTGGCTTACACTTGCATCGCATCTCATAAGCTTGACAACACACTGTGTCCAATATTTTCACAAAGATAAAATAAGTCATATTTTTGGTTCATTTAGTATTTAAAACTAATTTACATTATTGCAATCAGTTGATAAAACATTGTCCTTTACAATTATAAAAGCTTTTTACAAAAATCTACTACTCTGCTTGCATGTCAGCAGACTGGGGTAGATCCTGCTGAAATCCTACGTATTGAATGAATAGAGAATCGTTTTGAATCGGGAAAATAACGTTTTTGAATCGAGAATCGTGTTGAATCGGAAAAAATCGATTTTGAATCGAATCGTGACCCCAAGAATCGATATTGAATCGAATCGTGGGACACCCAAAGATTCGCAGCCCTAGTAATTATGCCACATTTTATTAATGTCGATTAACCAAATGTATTTGTAAAGTTACGCAGCAATATTTTCGTCTGGAGTCGGGACCAATTGTTACCCTGCTAAAATGTCTAGTTTGACCGCACGGACCACCATTGAAATAATTATAGATAATAATATATAATATATTATATATCGCATAGGCCTACTTTGATGGGAAGCCAAGGCCAACAGTAAAATTACCGCCACATTTCGTTCAGCATAACTCCATGTTGCATTCAACCTGACGCACTGCATTGTCTTCCATGTACGCACATCACCATCTTTTAGTGCAGAGTGCAATTCTATGAGCCAACCCACGTTACGCAAAAACCGCATTACGCATAAATCATATAGATTACTACCACTATATACACAAAGTAGAAAATCATTACATGTAATGCATTATATTGTGCCAAGTAAATACCACCCCATATGTGCCTGATGCACATACAGTACCAGAAACCGCAATTAGCCGAGGAACCCATTTCCTCAGCGTATCAGCATATTGAGAACCAAATAGGCATTGACACTACTCATATCCACATATGTTTTATTTGTTGAAAATATATTTTTCCCTGTCAGTTGGATGGCACATTGACATACAGGCTAACGAGCATATATTTGCCTATATGTTGATGTGTCATTGACCGGGCTAGCATGCTAAGCATTCGATGCACGAACATACTAGCTTTTTTTAGACAAGGTCATAGACTGTATCGGACAATATAGTTTACATACGAAATGTCCGTTTCCATTTATTACAAGTAATAAGAAAACGTAAATGCCTTACTTACCTATCAAGGAGGAAATTAGCAAGTTTGGCATCAGATTAAAATATTTTCTCCGCCTTCAATCGTCTCCATCTTTCAAAGGCATCCCCGATACAAATCCTCGTTTTGTTCCTGGCTTTGTAATGAATAAGTTGAGAATCGTAACGACGCCTTTTAGATTTACTAAGGTCTGACATGTTTAGTAACTTTACCATTGGCAGTAGCTCGACGAAGAGGTCGGTGCGTAACTGGCAACCTGGATGTGACACACTCACTGACTTTCTAATTGGTCAAAAGGTAGAGGGCGGGGCATCGAAATTAAAACAATAACAATATTTAGGTGCTGTCAATCTATTTTTGGAATGAGCATATCCCAGCTGAACTACTGTTTTTAGTTGTAAAGGTATTCAAATATAACATTATTTATCAATACCTTTTGACATATCAGGGCCATTTAATGATGACTTGACATGAAATTATTACATATGGCACCTTTAAGCCTTTTCACATTGTCATTATAGGGTATTGCGTGTAGAATTTTGAGGACAAAAAAAATTCATATAGCCTCATTCACCGCAGTTTACCTGACACATTAAACGTGATGCGGTGAGGGGCGGGGGGTGCATGGTCCATTTTAGCCGCCAAACGGCTGTAGAGTGTTGAATATCTTAAAATGTGTTTTGTGGCAATTCCAGCTTTGACCACAGCGTCAGTTGCGAGAGTATGTAAAGTGGCACTTTCCAACATTTTCAGCAGACTGCATTTCAAAACAATTAACCCCCCACCTTCCTCTGACGCGAGCAAGCTCCACCCAGGAATGTGGCCATATGAATCCATTCCCTATTGTATATTATGTGTGAGGCCATGAATGTGTACAGTCCGAACAAGGGATTGAATGAGTATAAAGCCCCCCCCCCCCCCCCCCCCCCAACGGCGTCTTGTTTGATTTATAGTTTTTCCATGGGGGCGGTGGCGCCACACTTGCAATTCTCTTCCAAAAGACAAAGGGGCAGTATCTCCAGAAGGAGCAACGGCAGCTGTTGTTGACTAGATACTGTATTTCCTCCAGTGGTGGGCCGTCTCTGCTGGCCTAAATCATGATCATAATTAAAGATAAAATAATTTTTAAATGTATTTTCCATAAATATCTAAAAGTATTCATATTCTCCATCCATCCGTCCATCTATCTTCTTCCGCTTATCCGAGGTCGGGTCGCGGAGGCAGGAGCCTAAGCAGGGAAGCCTAGACTTCCCTCTCCCCAGCCACTTCGTCCAGCTCCTCCCGGGGGATCCAGAGGCGTTCCCAGGCCAGCCGGGAGAGATAGTTTTCCCAACGTGTCCTGGGTCTTCCCCATGGCCTCCTACCGGTCGGACGTGCCCTAAACACCTCCCTAGGGAGGCGTTCGGGTGGCATCCTGACCAGATGCCCGAACCACCTCATCTGGCTCCTCTCGATGTGGAGGAGCAGCGGCTTTAGTTTGAGCTCCCCCCGGATGACAGATCTTCTCACCCTATCTCTAAGGGAGAGCCCTGCCACCCGGCGGAGGAAACTCATTTCGGCCGCTTGTACCCGTGATCTTGTCCTTTCGGTCATGACCCAAAGCTCATGACCATAGGTGAGGATGGAAACGTAGATCGACCGGTAAATCGAGAGCTTTGCCTTCCGGCTCAGCTCCTTCTTCACCACAACAGATCGATACAGCGTCCGCATTACTGAAGACGCCGCACCGATCCGCCTGTCGACCTCACGATCCACTCTTCCCTCACTCGTGAACAAGACTCCGAGGTACTTGAACTCCTCCACTTGGGGCAAGATCTCCTCCCCAACCCGGAGATGGCACTCCACCCTTTTCCGGGCGAGAACCATGGACTCGGACTTGGAGGTGCCCATTCTCATCCCAGTCGCTTCACACTCGGCTGCGAACCGATCCAGTGAGAGCTGAAGATCTTGGCCAGATGAAGCCATCAGGACCACATCATCTGCAAATAGCAGAGACCTAATCCTGCAGCCACCAAACCAGATACCCTCAATGCTCTGACTGCGCCTAGAAATTCTGTCCATAAAGGTTATGAACAGAATCTGTGACAAAGGGCAGCCTTGGCGGAGTCCAACCCTCACTGGAAATGGGTCCGACTTACTGCCGGCAATGCGGACCAAGCTCTGACACTGATTATACAGGGAGCGGACCGCCACAATAAGACCGTTACCCCATACTCTCTGAGCACTCCCCCCAGGACTTCCCGGAGTACACGGTCGAATGCCTTCTCCAAGTCCACAAAACACATGTAGACTGGTTGGGCAAACTCCCATGCACCCTCAAGGACCCTGCCGAGAGTATAGAGCTGGTCCACAGTTCCACGACCAGGACGAAAACCACACTGTTCCTCCTGAATCCGAGGTTTGACTATCCTGCGTAGCCTCCTCTCCGGTACAGCTGAATAGACCTTATTCTCTTCATGTCATATTATGCTCCTTCCAGTGCTGTTGTTTTTAGGTTATATTTAGTTTTTATCCAATTAGAATCCAGTTAGCTTATGTTGCCATGCTGTACCAAATCTGCCCGAAGCCTTCAGAATCAGCAATGCGGGGGTCCGTACACTGTAAGTAAACGGGGGACATACAGTTGATAGACAGTTGCGATAGCCAATCAGATCACGAGTTGTTGTCAGTAAGGCCTTCTAGATCAGTGGTCCTCAACCAACGGACCGATTGGTACCGGGCCGCACAAGAAATTAAAGAAAAAACTTTTTTTTTTTTTTTTTTATGAAATCAACATAAAAAACACAATATATACATTGTATATCAATATAGATCAATACAGTCTGCTGGGATACAGTCCGTAAGCACACATGATTGTATTTATTTATGTAAAAAAAAAAAAAAAAAAAAAAATACACCCCCCCCCTCCCCCCACCGGTCCGTGGGACAGATTTTCAAGCGTTGACCGGTCTGCAGCTACAAAAAGGTTGGGGACCACTGTTCTAGATGGCCTAAGGCAGAGCTAGGTAACATCATAACTCCATTACCCAGCATGCCACATTACTGAAGAGCATGTGCAGTAGCCCCGTTTTGTTAAGCTGGATGTTTTTGATGAGCACGCTGTGGAGTAAACTTTAAGAACTCAGCCAACACGCCTCGTCTGCATCTTTTATGATTAGACAAAACAACACATATATTTGCAAGGCCATTTTCAAGAAGGATATTTAAAGACAAACTACATCTTGTGAGATGAAGTCGGCCAACCCCGGAAGCTCGAATGGGTGCTACAGATTGTAAATTCAAATATTTTATTTCTTTATTTTTTCACGTTCATAATGTTTTTTTTGCAATTTTAATTTTGACAGTAGCACATAAGATATGTTTTAATTGCTGATGCGGGCTTATTGATTTTTGTGCCAGAAAATAACACGTTTTGTCCACTGTTGATGGTGATTCAATGACCAGTAGTGTGTAAATGTGTTCCTGTATAGTATTTCTCCAGCAATGATGGTATTTTTAGAGGTAATCAGTGAAGTCGGACATCACTGAAGGCCTAGGTAGGAAACGCACGGCCCGCCACTGATTTCCTCCCTGTGAAGTGACGACATTGACACCTGTGTCCAAACTGGAACTAATCATTCACAATAATCAGGTTACTTTTAATGGACGTTTTGCTTTACCAGAGGAAAATACCTTCGTAAAGACGGTCTGTGCAACTCCTGAGCGAATTACAGCAGAGGACGCTATTATTATTTGCAATGCTATTTGCCAGTCAGGACATGGGACAAGGGAGAGCTATCTTGTAAATAAAACTCTTAAATAACTGTTTAAGTTAACAACATGCTAGTGTATTTACAAATGTTTGTAAATACACCGTGCCTTGAAGATTAATGATGGAGAGTGAAAAGTGTGTGTGAGAAAAAGACATGTGTGCATGTGAAAGAATATGAGTCAGAATTAAACCTGTTAGCTCAAGATTGACAATAAAAGTTGAAAAGAGTGCCGTAATTTTTGACATTTTCTGGCAGCAACAACAACACAATTAGCTGGGAAAAAAAACACATTCAGTAATTATTTTTAAAGCACATCAAGATATTAAGTACACAATATCAGTTGTCATGCAAATGTTTAATCACCGTTTTATTTCATACGGTAATTTGTGCATTTCAAGCACAAAGTCTGCTGGGCTTTGTTCAGGGATCCTCCTTGGCAAAAACTGACCAATCACAGCTCTGCGTTCTGTGCCGCTGGTGAGGCCAAACTAGGATTTTTGTGGGGTGCATGTAGGCTACGCGGGATGATACACGGGGGACGACAGCATCGCCTATGCAAGCTATGCAACGCGAGAGTATACACCAGGTTTAAGGAAGACAAGAAAACGGAGCTTGTGTGTGTTGTGTGTGCTGTGAGAAATGTCCGCTTCCTGAGTGTGTGACCCCCACAGTAAACTGTTTTTGTACAACGCAATAACTCAGTAGTTTTAGTCGTCTGTTTTATTCTGCTGTTCTTAAAAGGTTGGCTGTAAAATGATTACACTGTTTAATCAGATTATTCCTAAAGTTTCTCTGGATTACTTCAGATTAATCACAATTGAATATAATAGATTGTTAATGTCGTGTTTCATGTCCTTAAGGGCTACAACTAATGACTATTTTGATAATAAACTGGTCGTCGTCTTTTTAGCAATTAGCCAACTAATTGGATTATGAAGTGTACACCTATTCAGTGGCTATAATCTATCCGTAAACTTTTACAGTCGGCTTGAGATATTTTGCTAACAATAAAAATGACCACTTAATTTATTTATACTATAGCTGCGCCGCCCATTAGGCCGCTACAGAATAAAAAGATAACTATTAAACTTTGTCAATTTAAAAGCAAGGACAGGCAAAGTGCTAATAAAAACATGTGATCATTTCAGAGGACAGTCAAAATAGCAGCAATAAAAACAAGCAACAAAACAACACCAAGGCTATCTCGCTTCTTCAAAAGGAAAAATAATTTTGTGATAATGTGTTCAGAAAGCCGCACACAAAAGACAAAGTATTTCTGATGGACTTTGGTTGAAATAATAATTCAAGCTATTTTCCACACAACTTTGCCCCCCTGTTGTTAGCTAATTAAGCTAACTATTTTACAGAGGAGGGTCCAGATGCTATTGCATTTCTCACATGACAGGCGCGCTGCCATGAAAAGCAACTTTGACGCGTTTAGGCTAAAATGGGAATTTTACTTTTCATTGTTAAGAGCTTGCATGGCTGCAGTAGGAGTGAGCCCAAGATGCAGGAACCAGGAGGATGATGATCAGGTAAGAGGATTTGAATGTAACTAACACAGGAAATGAAGCAGTTGTGCATATAAGATCCAAACATAAAATCAATCATCGAGCACTGAGGAGCGCGTGAGACAGGCATAAATTAAAACATGTTGATTGGCACCAGGTGTGGACCGACTGCCAATCAACAGCAGGTGACGGGAAAACAGCGCTCAGTGGGACAAGCAGGAAATAAAAACAAAATAAGAGCACTGATAGGAAATAAACACAAAACAAGGAAGCACAAACAGAAATGAAGTGACAGATCGTCACATTGATGTTCTCACTCGCGGTTTTGTTTACCAGTGGCCGCAGCCATTTTTCTCTTCCTGTTGCTTGCCAGTCACGGGTCGCACTGACTCGAGCCATTGGCATTGTTAGGCCTATTTTAGGGGGGCTCAAATACATGCCGACATATTCATTATAAAGTGGCCCGAATATGAGTTTAAATAAATAATCATATAACCTGTCATTATTCACTCAGTTTCCCCTCACTTCATAGGGTAAGGTAGAGAGCCTCTTTAGTGCGTCGGTATCCAATCCATTCCACTTGTTCATATAGAAAATGCCCACATCACTCAAAATCCAGTCCGCATTTTCCCTGCGACCTTGCTTGCGGTCCTTGGACTTGTTCATATAGAAAATGCCCACATCACTCAAAATCCAGTCCGCATTTTCTCTGCGACGTTGCTTGCGGTCCTGCAGGTGTACGAAGCACATTAGCACACAGCATTGCAGAACAAGAACCTTGTGTCTGCAATTGTAAATTATTTAGTTTTTAAGTTTTGTGTTTCTTGTAGAATCAATATAAAGTAATATACATTAGCCTATTGTTAAAATAATGAAAAAAACATCATTAAATATATTTGTTTTATTGTATTGTCACATTAATAGCTGTTGTATTTTTATATAATGCTTGTTAAACATTTCATAGGATTTTCAGAGGGTGGAAAAACCAAGACATTTAATATAAAATGTAAAATGAATAAATACATACAAAGAAAAAGAAAAAAAATGGTTAAAAGCCATCGTCCCGGGGAGCATTTATTTTCGTCCCGTGCATTTTTGTTACCGTCCCAGGGACGACGGGACTACGTTAATCTCAAGCCCTGGAAGTTACATTTTATTGTTTGCATTATTTGTTTCATCATTGCACTTTGAAGATGGTCCCTCAGCTCTTTGACAGCTTTGGCTCTTTTTCAGATCAGCAGACTTAAGTCTTTCTTATTTACAGTATATATAAAAGTTTCTCATTTCTATTCAGACTTCCATATATATTTAATTTCCTTAATGGCTTGCCATAATATATATATATCAATGGCGTGCGGTGAGGTTCATGTCAGGTGAGGCACGGACTTCATCACAGTCATATTTACAAACATATGAACCCTAAAGAGTATCTTATTCACCATTTGATTGGCAGCAGTTAATGGGTTATGTTTAAAAGCTCATACCAGCATTCTTCCCTGCTTGGCACTCAGCATCAAGGGTTGGAATTGTGGGTTAAATCACCAAAAATTATTCCCAGGCACGGCGCCGCTGCTGCCCACTGCTCCCCTCACCTCCGAGGGGGTGAACAAGGGGATGGGTCAAATGCAGAGGACAAATTTCACCACACCTAGTGTGTGTGTGACAATCATTGGTATACTTAACTTTAACTTTACACTTACAAACTGTAGCACACAAGAAAGCACATTTAATAAAAAAAAACGTTATTATGGTCTTACCTTTACTTATAAGTGCGGGAGCAGTGGTGTTCGTGTTGGAAGAGTTGTGAATGAATGAAATATGACATCCGTGCTGCATTCTGCAGGTGTACCTAATGTTGTGTCCCTGTTCACGGCTCCTCAGGCGCGCCGCGCGAGCATTGTTGTTTTTGCACTTTTTGGATTCTTGTTAAGTGACTTTTTTTGGGTGGATTCGGTCTTGCACGTGGAGGGTTTGGGTGTGGGCTTTGGTTGGTGTGGCGCTCCCGTCGGGCGGTGCATTCTGCGGCGGAGGTGCTTGGCATCAGGAGGCGGGGTTATGAGACGAGCCTCCAGTTTTATGATCGCTCAGCACAAGAAATACGTTACACACATACAGTTGTTGACAAAATACACTGTACATTTTATATACCTCAGCTAACTAAACTATGGAAATGTATAATATAATTCATATAGCAATACGGTCTCACTGCACAGCAGGCCAGCAGTTAGCCGAGTCATTGCGCACAATACATGTTGAGGCACAAATCAGTGACGTGCCTCAACTGGCTGCTGATCACCGCACCGTCTCTTCTCAGTATTTGAACGGCAAATGTGAAAATAAAAATAAAAATAATCTAAAACTGGTGAAGTTAAATGGAAAATAACGTTAGTATAATCACTGGATACATATAACAATTTAATTAAATCTTTTTCTTTTTACTTTTTTTTTTCTTTCCATGATGGCAGGTGAGGCCGTGCCTCCCCTGCCTCTAGTGACTGCACGCCACTGATATATATATATATACCGGTATATATATATATATATATATATATATATATATATATATATATATATATATATATATATATATATATATATATATATATATATATATATATATATATATATATATATATATATATATAAATATATTATACAAGCCAAATTATCCCGATCCAGATATTACTTTAATTCAAGTAATTAAGTAATATTTCCAGGGCTTGAATTTACAACCATTTTAGTCACATATGTGCCCAAAATGTAATCTGTGCAACTTCAAAATATTTGGGAACAAACAATTATTGTATTGTGAGCGAAAGTCGTGGCATTAGCCTCTATGTTGTGAATGAATAACATAGAGGCTAATGACATGACTTTCATTGTGTTTCAGTGTATCTTGAAGGATCATGCAAGTAATAGTTTCTTGTTGATGCTGTAAACAAAATGTCACTGTGCAAACCCATGTTTGTTGTTGTTTACTGAACACACATTGAAAATAAACTCACTGAAATAATAATAATAACAATGATTAATTTCTAAGTCTTTGTTAGCCGTTTGTGAAGTTTTGTGCTCGTGCGCTACGTTTGCTCGCATCCTGTGCATTTCCTGGGGGCTAAGCCCCCCCTGTCCTTAAAAGCTAGTGACGCCCCTGACTCGAGCATGTCCATTTCCATCAGGAAAAACACTAGCAATGACGTTACCAACTACAATGCCGACAACACGTTTTATTATCTATTTTTGTCGACAACAAGGCACTTAACCAGAGACGTTTCGGCGAATTGAGTCATTCTGCACCGCAGATTGTGCAATTGAATCAACATTTTTATTCAGCTTAAAAATGACAAGGATCGATCTGCATTTAATAGCCCTAAAAAAGAATACTTTGACAAGTTGATGAGCTCCAGATTACTTTTTCATTAATGATAGATGAAGTAGATTTTGATAAAAAGTCATAGATTTGTCAGACATGGCAGTCCCAGTGAGCAGCGTACACATTATGCTCAGCCTTTAAAAGTGTTTATGAGAAATCAGCTAGCACCTGACTCGCCGCTCCTCCCCCCTTTTGTTTTCGACATTGTAAACACGGCTTTAACTTTATTGGCTCGTAAGACCATTTGGAAGGAAAATTGAGCCATTGACGGCGTAATTGCACGATTGCCTCCATGACGACCAGTGCGCAAACGCAAAGGCTCATTCACACGTGAAATATGTCATCCTTGATAAGGTGGATGTGGTGCAGCAGGTAATGCACACTGCAACAGTGTTATTAGGCTGAATGAAGGAAAAAGAGAAAATGCGGAAAAGGAGGTCAGGCCTGTTTGCGTGTCTGCAGCTGAAGACACAACAGCAACAATAATGAATGGGCGCTGGCATTGCAGCAGGCCCATAATTATGCACACATTGTATGGTTAGTGGCTAATAGAGTACATTGTTTCTTTTTTTCTGCTGTTTTTTTTGCTGTTTTTCAAAATAGTGAGACAACATTATTACGAGCCATGTTTAACAGTATTCTAGTACGGTCAAAAAAAGACACTAACACGATGTCATCAGAGTAACCGTTGACATTGATGTGCATTTTAATAGTGTCATTTGTACTATCGTCCACCTGCTGTGTAAATATACATTTTCACAAAGATATTTGAGCTTTAGACAAACACAGTCTTCCCTTATCATGAAAGCATCATCATTGTGTTAACTTCAAACCATTTTGAAATGCACCCTCCCTGTGCCGTAATGCACGGCATAAAAAGTAACTGCACTTTTTGGGGAATTTTGCCTGTCATTCACAATCATTATTAAAGGCCTACTGAAACCCACTACTACCGACCACACAGTCTGATAGTTTATATATCAATGATGAAATCTTAACATTGCAACATATTGCAACACAACAAAATATGCATATTTTTAGTAACAGATTAACAAATGTAACATTATGAAATTTGATTTGAAATATACAGTAAATTGGATATATGGTGGCCCACCCAATCAACCATAGATCTCATTCTCACTTCAGACCGGCCTAAAATAAAAAATAGTGGAGTCATGATCTGTGGTCTTAACGACCACTATCTAACCTTCTGCACCCGCAAAATAGCTAAACCCAAAGCCAATGGCCACATAACAGCCCAATCCAGATCCCTCAAAAAATACTCCAATGACAATTTCAATTTAAAATTAGATGAGTGGGACTGGTCCCCTGTGCTCGCCAGCAACCTGGTCGATGTTGCTTGGGATCGCTTCAAAACGGCGTTCCTAAAGATACTAAATGACATGGCTCCCGTGAAAACAGTCAGGATCAAAGCCTGCTCGGAACCATGGATGAATCCGGACCTATTAGCTGCCATAAAAGACAGAGACAGAAAATACTCTGAATACCAAAAATGTACAACAGAAGTAGATAAACAACCCAATAATATCAACCTCAAATTACTCCTTTCAACTCTCAAAAAGCAATGCAATAAATTAAGAAATAAGTCAACCAACCGGACTAAATCCTTAAAAAAAAATTACATTAACGACAAAATAGAGAAAAACATAAATAAGCCACGTGAGCTCTGGAAAATTCTCAACAACCAGCTTCCTGGTTGCAGCCAGAAACTTAAAACCGGACTCACCAACATCAGCATCAAGGAGGGTGACTCCCTCATTACAGACAAAATGGAGGTAGCTAGCAGACTTAACATCTTTTTCACCAGCATTGTCAACAAGCTGTCCCACCACTCTGGTCGCTTTGGTGTAGAACACATTAAAGCCTTCTACAGAAAGCTAGGAGTATCCAACGATGATTTCAAATTAGAAATGGTCACAGCTGATGAGGTGTTTAAAAAATTGAGCGCGCTCCACCCTAACAAGGCCACCGGCCTTGATAATATTCCCTCCAGATTCCTCAGGGACTCTGCCTCCATCATTGCCCCGATCATCACGCACATAATAAACCTATTAATTACACAAGGCCAAGTACCAAAAGATTTTAAGATAGCAAGAGTAACTCCCCTCTTTAAAAAAGGAAGCAAATTGGAACCTGGCAACTACCGACCTGTTTCTATTCTCAGTTCCATTTCGAAAGTAATGGAGAAAATAGTTTATGAACAGGTCGATAGTTACCTTGCTACTAATAAACTCATGTACAAATTCAAATCCGGCTTCAGAACTAACCACTCCACTGACACATGCCTTCTCTATCTGACCGACCACATCAAACATGAGGTGGACGCGGGCAAATACTGCGGCATGGTCATGCTGGACCTTCAGAAGGCCTTTGACACTGTTAACCAAGCTATACTGTTGGATAAGCTCAGAGCAATCGGATTTAACAAAACCTCATGGAGCTGGATGCAATCTTACTTGGAGGGGAGGGAGCAGGTGGTAGAGGTGAACGGCACTGTGTCCCGTCCCCCCCCCCCCCCTCTCGGTGAGCTGTGGGGTCCCCCAAGGCAGTATATTGGGACCTTTACTGTTCCTAATATACATAAACGACATGCCATCGGCATGCGACTGTGAATTGTTTTTGTTTGCGGATGACTCTGCCCTGCTGGTATCCGACAAGGACAAGTCACAGGTGGAGAAAATCCTCAGTGCTGAGCTCTGTAGAACTTGCACCTGGCTCGCTGACAACAAGCTATCCATACACTTGGGTAAAACGGAATCCATCCTGTTTGGGTCCCACATTAACCTTAAGAAAGTCAATGACTTCACTATAAAAGTGGGTGACATTGTTATCACCAGGAAAGATGAGGTCACCTACCTAGGTTCCATTGTAGAGGCTAACCTTTCCTGTGATAAAATGGCAACCAAGGTAATCAGAAAGGTTAACCAACGAACGAGATTTCTCTACAGAATCTCCTCTCTGGTCAACAAAAGCACCATGAGGATTCTGGCGGGAACTCTCGTTCAACCCTTTTTCGATTACGAATGCACCTCCTGGTACCCTAGTGTAACCCAGGCTTGAAAACACCATATGCCTGGAGTTGAAATAATTCATTTGAGTTAAAATAATTCATTTAGTAAAGATACATTAATTTCAGTTAATTAACTAAGTGTTAAAACAGGTACAAACTAATCTGCACTTTACGTTATTCATTTATATGTTTAACCTGCTCTACAAGTTGTTAAAATAGAAAATACACAATATACATAAAAATGTTGACACAAACATGGTGTCTTAACAGAAATTGCAGAGGTAAAAATTACCTGTCTCCATGATTGTCACCTCTAGAGGGCAATCAGTGAGCCTGTGAGCCCTTCCCTGTCACTCGTTTTATGACGCAACTTCCTGTAGTGTGGAAGAAGAGAAACTCCCCTTCCGGTTTTGTCGGTCCATGCGTGGCAATGCGAACCATAGATATATATATGTCTATGATGCGAACACACGCGGAGAACCTGTCGATCAATCCTTGGCCATCCACTCGGTAAGGCTTGAAAATAAGCTTGCAATTCGATCCATCCACATTTCTAATGTTGTTATACAACTTTTGATCCGTATATTGTGTTGTTTGAACCTTGTAGAGCAGTGTGACATCCGAGTGTAATATTCACTGACTGATATCCTGTGTGCAGTCATTTCACTTGATCAGCGGTGAGTGAATAACAATTATGTGATGTTTTATTTGAGCCATAAGTGTTGGTGATATTTATTTTGTTCATGTTTACAGCACATGCTGGGAACACTGTGATTATTTTTGTTTTACTGAAGTAATAGATTACGGAGTACTTTTGATTTAGTGATTGAAGGGGTCATTTTTAGTGCATCTCTCAGCTGTGCTAGCAAGGGAGAGATTTAGCACGTTTTAACCTTATATACCTCCAAGTTGCTACACAAAAGTCCATTTTGAGCATTAATGTAAACTTTGTGCAATTAACCTACCTCGTTTAATTGTGAACTTAAGGGTGCATTTAAATAGTATTTGTATTTTTGTATTTGAAGAAACAGTTCATATATTTTTGAATATTTGAACAATTGGAAAAAAGAACTATAATAAGCGCTTAACTTTTATTTTGATATTTCATATTTTGAAAACAAATACATTGTAAACCAAAGCATTTGAGATACATGATTGGTGATTAATGACATGATTGAGCTAATTAATGCAAGTTAAAAAGTATTTAAGCTAATTCATGGTTATTTAAGAACACAGTTGAAACCAGTGTGTGTGAATAATACAAGCTATTGGGTCTTGTCTGATCTATTATTAGGTCAGGTTTTTTGATTGGGTGATTCAAATACCATCTTAATTCCCTGGAGCACCTTGTGTGGAGAGGACGACATCGCCCTTCCAGCCCAGGTAGATGAGAGGCTCCGCAGTCTCTCCAACTCCAACACTGATTTCCCCCCATTCCCGAGATCCATCGATCCGATTCCCAGTGCATACTGGGTGGCGAGCTACCTTAGAATCTGGACACTGCGGTGCAGTGTTGACGTCCCCTCCCCCACGGTCTGTGCGGTAGGACAATACTAATACAGTGCACTGTTAGCTCCAGAGAAACGGGCCCCGACGAACTATTTAAACAAACTTTGGGAACTTTTAAACAAGGGTTTCTATTCTGCCGGCTTTTCTTATTCTTGTTCATTATTTTTAATATACTGCAGTTGTAAATTTCTATGTGCACTTTTCAATACATGTTTGGCCATTCAACATTCAAGTTCATCGTTGTCTGTGTCATTATTGATATGCAACACTGGCTCTTAAAAACACTAGGATCCTTCTGATACTAGTCCAGTTCGATATTTACACCATTGACTACTACTCACCTGTTTCTTCTATTACTAGTTCGTAACTAGGGTTACACTTGCACCTCCAAAACCCTCAAATCTAAACTCCAAACATCTCAGAACAAGCTAGTCAGGTTACTTCTAGACCTCCACCCCAGATCCCACCTCAATCCTACCCACTTCTCCAAAGTGGGCTGGCTCAAGGTGGAGGACAGGGTTAAACAACTTGCACTGAGCCTAGTCTATAAAATCCACTACACCTCCCTGATACCGAAGTACATGTCAAACTACTTCCTTAACGTAAATGACCGCCATAACCACAACACCAGGGGGAGCTCCACTAACCACGTTAAACCCAGATTCCGAACTAACAATGGTCTTAACTCATTCTCTTTCTATGCCACATCAATGTGGAATGCGCTCCCGACAGGTATAAAAGAAAGGGCATCTCTATCCCCCTCCACACCGCTGATTGTAAATAATGTAAATAATTCAATGTGGTTATCTTGTGTGATGACTGTATTATGATGATAGTATATATGATAGTATATATCTGTATCATGAATCAATTTAAGTGGACCCCGACTTAAACAAGTTGAAAAACTTATTCGGGTGTTACCATTTAGTGGTCAATTGTACGGAATATGTACTTCACTGTGCAACCTACTAATAAAAGTCTCAATCAATCAATCAAACACATGCCAATACGGCCAGGTTAACTTATAAAGTGCAATTTAAAATTTCCCGGGAAATATCCGGCTGAAAACGTCTCGGTATGATGACGTTTGCGCGTGACGTCACGGGTTGAAGCAGACATTTTGGAATAGCACGGTGGCCAGCTTAAGTCGTCTGTTTTCACCACATAATTCCACAGTATTCTGGACATCTGTGTTGGTGAATCTTTTGCAATTTGTTCAATTAACAATGGAGACTGCAAAGAAGAAAGCTGTAGGTGGGATCGGTGTATTAGCGGCTGGCTACAGCAACACAACCAGGAGGACTTTGAGTTGGATAGCAGACGCGCTACCGTGAGTACAGCTTTGGCTTCCAAACATTTGATCGCTTGCCCGTACGTGCGTGCCGCTATGTAACTTTGGGGAAGTATGTTTCTTGCCGACTCTGATGGCGGCCGGGGTGTCGTCGAAAGCTATAACGCCGTCCGCCGCCGCGCCGCTGTCCTCACCTGTCTGAGTTGACTTCCTCCGTCTCCGGGCCGCCGACCGCACTGATCACCGTGGTGAAGTCCTTCGTCGCGCCGTCGATCGCTGGAACGCAGGTGAGCACGGGTGTTGCTGAGCAGATGAGGGCTGGCGTAGGTGGAGAGCTAATATTTTTAGCATAGCTCTGTCGAGGTCCCGTAGCTAAGTTAGCTTCAATGGTGTCGTTAGCAACAGCATTGCTAGGTTTTGCCAGGCGGTACAGCATTAACCGTGTGGTTACAGGTCCAGGGTTCGGTAGTATTGTTGATCTTCTGTCTATCCTTCCAGTCAGGGGCTTATTTCTTCTGTTTCTATCTGCAGTTAAGCACGATGCTATCACGTTAGCTCCGTAGCTAAAGTGCTTCGCCGATGTATTTTCGTGGAGATAAAAGTCACTGTGAATGTCCATTTCGCGTTCTCGACTCTCATTTTCAAGAGGATATAGTATCCGAGGTGGTTTGAAATACAAATCCGTGATCCACAATAGAAAAAGGAGAAAGTGTGGAATCCAATGAGCCAGCTTGTACCTAAGTTACGGTCAGAGCGAAAAAAGATGCGTCCTGCACTGCACTCTAGTCCTTCACTCTCACTTTCCTCATCCACGAATCTTTCATCCTGGCTCAAATTAATGGGGTAATCGTCGCTTTCTCTGTCCGAATCGCTCTCGCTGCTGGTGTAAACAATGTGCAAATGTGAGGAGCCCTTCAACCTGTGACGTCACGCTACTTCCGGTACAGGCAAGGCTTTTTTATCAGCGACCAAAAAGTTGCAAACTTCATCATCGATGTTCTCTACTAAATACTTTCAGCAAAAATATGGCAATATCGCGAAATGATCAAGTATGACACATAGAATGGATCTGCTATCCCCGTTTAAAGGCCTACTGAAACCCACTACTACCGACCACGCAGTCTGATAGTTTATATATCAATGATGAAATCTTAACATTGCAACACATGCCAATACGGCCGGGTTAACTTATAAAGTGCAATTTTAAATTTCCCGGGGAACTTCCGGTTCAAAACGCCTTTGGAGGATGACGTATGCTCGTGACGTCGCGAGGTCCACGGAAGTGTTTGGACCCTTTTGGACACAATACACAGAGCTCTGTTTTCTTCGACAAAATTCCACAGTATTCTGGACATCTGTGTTGGTGAATCTTTTGCAATTTGTTTAATGAACAATGGAGGCTGCAAAGAAGAACGTTGTAGGTGGGATCGGTGTATGCGGCTGGCTGTAGCAACACAACAAGGAGGACTTTGTTGGATAGAAGACGCGCTAGCAGCAAACTCACCTTGACTTCCTACGTATCCGGGCCGCCGACCGCATCATCGATAGCTGGAACGCAGGTGAGCACGGGTGTTGATGAGCGGAGGAGGGCTGGCTGGCGTAGGTGGAACGCAAATGTTTTTATCATAGCTCTGACGAGGTCCCGTTGTTAAGTTAGCGTCGTTAGCAATAGCATTGCTAGGCTTCGACAGGCGTCGAATACACATTAACCGTGTATTTACATGTCCAGTGTTTGGTTCGGTGTCTCCTGATAGTAGTATTGTTGATCTTCTGTCCATCCTTCCAGTCAGGGATTTATTTATTTTGTTTCTATCTGCATTTGAGACAGATGCTATCACGTTAGCTCATGCTAAGAGCTTCGTCGATGTATTGTCGTGGAGACAAATACACTGTTAATGTCCATTTCGCCTTCTCGACTCTCATTTTCAAGAGGATATAGTATCCGAGGTGGTTTAAAATACAAATCCGTGATCCACAATAGGAAAAGGAGAGAGTGTGGATTCCAATGAGCCAGCTTGTACCTAAGTTACGGTCAGAGCGAAAAAAGATATCTCTTGAACTGCATTCTAGTCTGTCACTCTAACATTCCTCACGCACGAATCTTTCATCCTCGCTCAAATTAATGGGGTAATCGTCACTTTCTCGCTCCTAATATCTCTCGCTCCATTGTAAACAACGGGGAATTGTGAGCAGCACTACCGCTTGTGACGTCACGCTACTTCCGGTAGGGGCAAGGTTTTTTTTATCAGCGAGCAAAAGTTGCAAACTTTATCGTCAATTTTCTCTACTAAATCCTTTCAGCAAAAATATGGCAATATCGCGAAATGATCAAGTATGACACATAGAATGGATCTGCTATTCCCGTTTAAATAAAAAAAAAAATCATTTCAGTAGGCCTTTAAATAAGAAAATTTCATTTCAGTAGGCCTTTAAAGATAATACGACGAATGGATTAAAAAAATAATAATAATTTGAAATAATAAATAAATGTAAATAAAAGTCTGCTTACAGCGGAGCCAATGGGAGCGCCATTATTCCTCACATAAAATCAGATAAATAACCATTCAACAGGCGCCAACAATACTCCATTTACATTTTGTGATTGAATATTAACCAATTATGAGTGATATTGTTATTATAAGCGCTAATACATGCAAACTATTTACAGCGGCGCTGTGATCACAAGCTTGTGTGCATAGTTTACATCATCGAGTGGTCTTCTGCTTCCTCGCTTCGTTGCTCCCTGTAAATTTATTCTAGATCATAAATCATGCCTCTCACCTGAAAAGGAGATGGCTGAGGATATAATCCGGCAATTTGGGACACAATTTGGGACAGCCATTTCAGGACCTGGAACTGGCTAGAACGAGACGAAAACTGAACGATAGGCACAATTCCAAAAAAAGTGCAGTTCCCCTTTAAGGCTTTACCATGCTTACAAGTTAGCAAAAACATGCATATATTAATTTTTGGAAAAATATGCATATTTTTAGTAACAGATTAACAAATGTAACATTATGAAATTTGATTTGAAATATACAGTAAATTGGATATATGGTGGCCCCTGTAGATTGTGTTGAACATGCTTTTTAAGACATATCCACAAAGTTGTATTATCCATCCAAAAAAATGTAGATGATTAGTTTTGCTTAATGGCGGCCAAGTTCTTCAACCAATCTTGTTCAAATTTCACACTTGTGCTTGCCAACACTAGCTCTTTTGTAGCGCTGTGTGAGAAATTTTAAGAAAAAA
Source organism: Entelurus aequoreus (assembly GCF_033978785.1). Lineage (NCBI taxonomy): Eukaryota > Metazoa > Chordata > Actinopteri > Syngnathiformes > Syngnathidae > Entelurus > Entelurus aequoreus. The sequence goes on along the minus strand of NC_084738.1, from coordinate 42,907,360 downwards.
AAATAGCACTGCCCTGTGGTGTATTTGTCAGAAAATGTACAGTCCAGGGAAGACAGTAAGGATGCATGTTTTGACACACTTTCACCCTTCTATGCAGAGCCAGACAGGAATAGAAAAGTTAGCTTACACATACCAGTACATATAGAATTGTTGAAATCTGGTAACAGGGTTGTAATTGTTATTGATTTAAAATATGTGTGTCATAAAAAATGTGTTTATAAATATCAGAACAGATGGGAACACCTTTGGTACAATATGTATTAGGGATGTCCCAATCAACATTGCTGGCCACAGATG